>NC_137814.1:56321590-56621590 GCF_963921795.1 Nannobrachium achirus | reverse complement strand
TACTCCAGTTCACAGCATGGTACCGTCTTGAAACTTGGTGTCTGACTCTGGACTTAAACGGCCAATAGGGACTTATCACTTAAGCCACACCCCCTCTTAAGCCCCGCCCCTATCTTCCTATTGGCTGAGCTTTAAACAGCTATATCTCCAGTTTGCAGCATGGTACCGTCTCAAAACTCGCTGTGTGTACTTACATGGCCAATAGGAATTATCTGTAATTGCTTAAGCCCCGCCCCCTCTGCCTTCCTATTGGCTGGGCTTTAAACAGCCATGTCTCCACTTCCCAACACGTTACTGGTCTCAAACTCGGTGGGTGGTCCCACAGTCCCAATGGCTAACTGCTAATGCTAACAAATGCTAATGCTAACAAATGCTAATGCTAACACACTGCTAATGCTAACAAACGTTAATGCTAACAAATGCTAATGCCAACAAATGCTAATGCTAACAAATGCTAATGCTAATGCTAACACATGCTAATGCTAACACATGCTAATGCTAACACATGCTAATGCTAATACATGCTAATGCTAACACATGCTAATGCTAACAAATGTTAATGCTAACATATGCCAATGCTAACAAATGCTAATGCTAACAAATGCTAATGCTAAATGCTAATATTAAAGCTAATGATAGAAATGCTAATGTTAAAAATTCTATGACTATGTCATTAATATACCTTAGAGGAGTTAGAGGAGTGGAAATTAAAAAAAAGTTCCCCCTCTTTTGTGTTGCCTAGAACTGAAGGATTGATTTTGGGGTTTGTATTGTAAAGTGTGATGTCATCAAGTTGTAATTTGCAATACAAACCCCCAAATCAATCCTCCAGTTCTAGGCAACACAGAAGAGGGGGAACTTTTTTTTATTTCCACACAACTCCTCTAAGGTATATTAATGACATAGTTCAATATTGAAAATGGGTGGTCTTCCCCTATAATGTTAATGCAAAAATGCTAATGCTAACACCAACTGCTATACAAGGTTGCACACACTTAGCGAGCTGCAGGCACACTTAAAATGTCTTCGAAATTTTCTTTTCTAGTTTCCGTTATGTTGTAAAGTTTTATGTTTTTGTGCTAGTTGAAATGTTTAGTGCTGTTTAGTGCTTATTATTTTTTCTGATTTGTGTTAGTTAAACATTTCTTAGAGATGTTTGTGCAGTAATATTTAGTTTTTGTTTAATATTTTTGTTATGTGGCAACGTTTTATGTTTTGTGCATTTCGGTTCTGGTTGAAATTCTTAGTGTTGTTATTTTTGTAATATTTTTTCTGTTATGTTGCAAAGTTTTGTTGTGTGCATTTTAGTGGTGGTTGGAATTCTTAGTGGTGGTATTTTTGTAATATTTTTCTGTTATGTTGCAAAGTTTTATGTTTTGTGCGTTTTAGTGGTGATTGAAATTCTTAGGGTTGTTATTTTTGTAATATTTTCTGTTATGTTGCAAAGTTTTATGTTTTTGTGCGTTTTAGTGCTGGTTGAAAATTCTTAGGGTTGTTATTTTTGTAATATGCTTTCTGTTATGCTGCAAAGTTTTATGTTTTTGTGCGTTTTAGTGGTGATTGAAATTCTTAGTGGTGTTATTTTTTTATATTTTTGTTATGTGGCAAAGTTTTATGTTGTGTGCATTTTAGTGGTGGTTGAAATTCTTAGTGGTGTTATTTTTGTAATATTTTTCTGTTATGTAGCAAAGTTTTATGTTTTGTGCGTTTTAGTGGTGGTTGAAATTCTTAGTGGTGTTATTTTTGTAATATTTTTTTCTGTTATGTTGCAAAGTTTTATGTTGTGTGTTTTAGTGGTGGTTGAAATTCTTAGTGGTGTTATTTTTGTAATAAGCTGCAGGCACACTTAAAATTTCTTAGAAATTTTCTTTTTTAGTTTCCGTTATGTTGTAAAGTTTTATGTTTTTGTACTAGTTGAAATGTTTAGTGCTGTTATTTTTTTCTGATTTGTGTTAGTTAAAAATGTCTTAGAGATGTTATGTTGCAAAGTTTTATGTTGTGTGTGTTTTAGTGGTGGTTGAAATTCTTAGTGGTGTTATTTTTGTAATAAGCTGCAGGCACACTTAAAATTTCTTAGAAATTTTCTTTTCTAGTTTCCGTTATGTTGTAAAGTTTTATGTGTTATTTTTGTAATATTTTTCTGTTATGTTGCAAAGTTTTATGTTTTGTGAGTTTTAGTGGTGGTTGAAATTCTTAGTGGTGTTATTTTTGTAATATTTTTTTCTGTTATGTTGTGTGTGTTTTATGTTGTGTGTGTTTTAGTGGTGGTTGAAATTCTTAGTGGTGTTATTTTTGTAATATCTTTCTGTTATGTTGCAAAGTTTTATGTTTTGTGCATTTTAGTGGTGATTAAAATTCTTAGGGTTGTTATTTTTGTAATATGTTCTGTTGTTGCAAATTTTTATGTTGTGTTCGTTTTAGTGGTGGTTGAAATTCTTAGTGGTGTTATTTTTGTAATATTTTCTGTTTTGTTGCAAAGTTTTATGTTTTGTGCGTTTTAGTGGTGATTGAAATTCTTAGGGTTGTTATGTTTGTAATATTTTCTGTTATGTTGCAAAGTTTTATGTTTTGTGCGTTTTAGTGCTGGTTGAAAATTTTTAGGGTTGTTATTTTTGTAATATTTGTTTCTGTTATGCTGCAAAGTTTTATGTTGTGTGTGTTTTAGTGGTGGCTGAAATTCTCGAATAGTGAATTAGCGTATAATTAGCTTTTTGTTTAAAACCTTATAAGTCAATGGAAGCGTCCACACCAAACGCGAATTTAGAAAAAGCGAAAAGGCGTCTGTTTTTTATTCGCCCTTATGTTGAATTTAGCGAACATTCGCTGGTGAACTCCTCTCTCTCTCTGTATTAAATCAAGCTCACTCTATCCTACTTAAAGAGAGCGAGAGCATGGTCGAGGGACCTTCCCTTTGCATTGAGGCCGAGGGGAACATTGTTTCTTTTCCGTGTCTCTTGTCTGTGTGGCTTCTTGGAAAAAGTACTCGAATGTCTACTGGTAAAAGCATGGTTTATGTATGTTCTATTGTTAATTTATATCTGCAAAAAGACTAATGTTTTAAAATAAATCACTCTGTATTAAATACAATAGGATCCGAAATGTAGGGGAGTAGAAGGAAAGTACTGGGAATTGGACTCAAGTACAAATACCTACAAGTACAGGCTACTCAAGTAAATGTACTTTTAGTTACTTTACACTGCTGCGAGCTGCCTGTCTGTGGAGGAATGGAGCAGAGGGGGAACGGTAAACGCGTGTTGTCTCTTCTTTGATGTGATGGGTTGTGTGCGCCGGTGAAGACTTCTATTCTTTTTTTTTTCTTATTATTATTTAATAGCCTAACAACCACGGCCAGGTCATCATCACTTGAGGATGTAGTTTCCATTGTTTTATTTGTTTCCCTGTCCGTTCTCCTCTCTCCTCTCTCCTCTCTCTCCTTTCTCCTGTAGCTACAGGCAGATATCACCCCTCGTGTGTATGGAAAAAGGCGAATCGTGAATACTTTGCTTTTTTGGTTCGCTTATTCACGTCGCTTTCGCTAATTCGCTGGTCTGTACAGAGCTTTAGTGTTGTTATTTTTTGTAATATTTTCTGTTATGTTGCAAAGTTTTATGTTTTGTGCGTTTTAGTGTTGATTGAAATTCTTAGTGATGTTATTTTTTAATATTTTTGTTATGTGGCAAAGTTTTATGTTTTGTTGGTGCTGTACGGGGTTGTGTAGTTATGTTGACGTGTATGAGGGCTATGTTTTATTTAAATTGTATGGTGAAAAACACTAGTGGGATGAAAATAGACAGGTAGCATTGAATAGCGAATCCTTCATACCTCATAGTCATATCCATGTCAGTTGTGATATTCAAAACTATAACACATTATGTGTCTTGTGATGAAGTTTGTCTGTTCAGCAAACTATTGGGGACTTGAGGAGCTTGGGGACACGTATGTGTTGATTCAAAGACCATAATACCCCACATTTCAGAATATTGTGGGCTTTTCTACAAGTGAAATTAATAATTGTTTTAAAACACACTAAATAGTCATCTTAGACATACACTATACTGAAAATGTACCGTATCAAATGTGTATGATGGGTAAAATATTGGGGCTGTACCCCCTAAACATTTTTCGGTCTATTAGACGTCTAATATACGTTTAAAGGCTTGTCTAAAATACGTCTAATATACGTCTAGATTTTCAAGTTTTTTAGACGTCTAAGCTTAGACTAGACGTTGATTAGACGTCTAATAGACGTATATAGACTGCGTCTATACTGTATATATAGCCGTTGAAATAACGTCTAATCAACGTCTAGTCTAAGCTTAGACGTCTAGAAAACATGCAAATATATACCTCTATTAGACCAGTTTTAGACCAACGTCTAATAGACGTCTATTGCTCAGTGGGTATGGGACATATGATGAAATTCATATGGATACCACTTTTACATATACTCAGATTCCTTGTTTGGCACAAAATAATATGTGATCTCCCTATCCCCAGCAACTTACAACGAATACACAAATCTTTGTTAGTGATTCAGCCTATCATATATAACTATTACCCCTAATACACCTGTCAACTCTAGGGCACCATGAGTCCCTCTGACACATCATTTCTGAAAAAAAGGGCTGTATGATGGATTTGCAATTCCAAATGAAATAGGCATCATTACACATTACATGGATACACAGACAATCAGACCTCATATCTATGCTGTTTGAGATTTGTTCACAAAAAGACTAAATAGTTTTCTCATAGCCACCCAATGTATCAGGTCTGTCGCCTTATAGCTAAGCTTTGTAGATCGGTAATTTTTTCCATGATGCGTTTATGTGGTTAAAACGGTAAGTATAAAGTTAATTTCAATCTGTCATGGCCTTTTTGGTATAATTGTAACATGTTTGTTATGGGATGGGTCGTTAAACGGTAAGTATAAAGTTAATTTCAATCTGTCATGGCCTTGTTGGTATAATTGTAACATGTTTGTTATGGGATGGGTCGCTAGTTGTAGCTGAAACCATCGGTAGGGTTAATATCAGATAAAAATAATAGAAAAAGCCCCTCATTTACCCGGACTACCTTGCACTATGTTCCAATATGTCATTGAACATTATTTCCTCATGCAGATAATACTTTTACATCACCCCCAGTGAAAATAATAGATAGGCAAGGTATTACCCCAAAATAACATATCTACAAGCTGTTAGCCTTGGGGTTCAAAATAGCCCATCTACAAGCTGGTACTCAAAATAACAAAATCTACAAGCTACAAACAAATTTTATTATTAATGGACAATACAAATAGTATTTTACCGCTGCAGTACCACACATGTTCCTATGACCCTATCAGCAACTAGGGATGTTCCTAGCGACTAATTTCACTGACGTGTACACAACAATTTTGAAACCGAATATTTGACTATTCGAAAATTAATTGTTCTTTTTTTTTTTTTTTTTTCGCCCAGAAAATAGCCAAAACTGAGCACACATCAAGAGTATATAAAAGCCTTTTAAAATGTTATATAATATTGAAATCTTGCTCAAATTAATCAATTACATCATTGCGCGAATCTAGGTCAGATCAATAATTAGCGCATCAGTTGCAGCTGCTACAACTGAGCAACAGCTCTGCTTTCTTCAAAGTTGGCTACATAATGGTATTCCATTCTCAGCCAATGTATGATTAAGCATTCTCCTTGGCTTGTTCTCACCTCAAAATATGGATTAATTCTTGGACCGGATCACAGATGCAGCGTGCAGGGTATCCTACTCGAGGTAACGAGTGATTCACATCCAGTATCTTTAAGATACACTTCGCTTTGCCATTAATTTACTCGTGCAAATTTTCAGAGTTATGAAGACACCAGGCAGCAGACAGCCTGCCTGGTATGTGGCTGCGTGCAGTGCCACTCACTGCATGTCACGGCGACCACTGACCACAGCGCAACAGTCAGACTGTGACACAGACAGTCATGCTCCGCAAATCAACCAAGGGAATGCTTAATTTGCTTGTTAACAAGTAACATTTTATTAAAACAAGACAGTAATATAGGCGCAGAATTTAAATGTTTAATAAAGTCAATATCTCAATAATTAAAAATATATTTAATAGAATAATCGAATTGTATTTTCAAAACGAATAGTGGTTTACAAACCGTTTAGTCGGATAACCGAATACACGCGCACATCCCTATCAGGGACAATACCAAATCCACACCCTGCAACCCTATCATTTTGTAATATTAATACAATTTCATGTGTAGTACCAGTTCTGACCAATATGGCTGCATTTAGTGAAAACCATATATGAGTATGAACTAGACACATGATAAGGCAGACTACATTTCCAGTATATTATTCAACAGGGACAACCCCTCATGCCTATAATACTTTTACATCACCCCAGTGAAAATACCAGATCTACAAGCTATTACCCACAAAATAACACATCTACAATTACATTACAGATTCAGTACCACTAATGACCATACACTTGGTATTCCCCCCAGGACTCTTGTCAGGGCAACCACTAATTAATGCTTACACCCCCCCAAACAGACAGCCTACACCACCAATGCATCTAGTTGCAACACCTTTCACAAACACACACACACACACACACACACACACACACACACACACACACACACACACACACACACACACACACACACACACACATTTTCACTTCTTGTCATCACTCTCTCTCCCCAACACGATGCCATGCATACAGGTAGAACGAATTATGATTTATGGAATGTGAGCTATGCCAGGAATGCAAAGAATGGAATTTCAGGAATGTGACTCACTACCGCCACTTTTCTCCCTAGTGGTCACAAATGGTATATATACCCGCATATACCAACTACTCATATAGCCTGGCTGTAGCTGTGTAATTATGAATGAGTTATAGTCTTATATTGTTCTATTGTAAATAAAATTACATATATAAGATACATTGATTAAGATAGTGGCCATTTGCCATTAGCACATTAGAGTGCTTTAGTTGATCCAGTTGATTGTCACTCTCTTTGAAATATAAAAAAAATGTAAGTTCGGACACCCAATCATAAATATAAGCATTATAATATGTTTCCAATTATTGTCAACAAAAATGAAACAGAAACCAATTTTTCATTTGTAGCTCATCTGGTACAATAATTATAGCCAAACTGTTTTGAGATGGTGGCCATATTGAATTTGGCCACAATGATGACCCAGAGTCTCTGGGCACCCATCCTGAATCATTAGAGCATGGCATGGGTTACATCTGGACAATAATAAGTTGACAGTTGCATTTCTTAGTTGTTTTGTCATAAGAATATCAAAAGTAGAAATGTTACAAACTAATATGTCCCCCTAAACATTGGCATTCTGAACATTTTGAGCACCTCAGAAATTATGTGGCTCCAACGGAGCTAGAAGATAGAGCCATGTTGGAAGTTGTGGTCATTTTTAAAAGGGAGTGGTCATTCTCGGTATTTTGTTTCACAGTTCTTACATTGTTCCTTGGGGTCTTATTAGCCAAGAACAGTTGAGATATTCTTTCCTAAATTAAGCCCATACATAGATTAGCCAGGTCCTGGACTATCTAAACGGAATGCCGTTCCGGCTCCGAATGTTTTAACAGAACGTGGGTTCCGGCGGCAATACGGCCATTCCGGCTCACTTTCACCCCTGCCACTGAGAGAGACATGGGCTTCTTCCAGTGACTGCCCATAAGGTGAACTAAAACAAGCGCTCCAACAAGAATATAGCTATTGAAATAATGTCTATATACAGTAAATTGCTGCTTTATCAAAAAATGCTAATTCAAAAATATGTTTTAAATATATTTTCATGAATGGAAATGACAAACAGATCATGCCGAGATTGTGGAATCGTTGTCTGGCTACGCGAGACTAATAGCCCACCATGGAGACACACACTTGACATATATGGTTCCATGTATTATAAATGAAGTGTCCGCGTTAGTTTATAGAGGATATGGGAGTCAAGTCGCCGCCCAGTTGTGGTCAGATGTCTGTCAGCTCTGTTCTCATACCTCATTATCATATCAGCTGGTCATTACGTCACATAACTGCCACACTCCAATCAAAGCTATCAATCGGTAGGGGAGGTTCCTTTAAATACGGCTTGCTTTCTCTACCTATGCTTGGTTCCGAAGCTTGGGAATCATTCGCTGCTTGCTGCGTCCTCCACCCCAGCCTCCACCTTTGCACGATCAGTCTGGCTAAGCTCAAATACTGTGATTTTGACTAAGTTTCATGTCAGTGTTGTTAAGCTCAATACTGTGATATTGACTAAGTTACAGTACATTGTCAATGTTAAGCTCAAATACTGTGATTTAGACTAAGTTACATGACAATGTTAAGCTCAAATACTGTGATTTTGACTAAGTTACATGTCAATGAATTGCTATTATTCTACTATTGTATCCCTATGGGGGTATTGCTTAGCGTTCACTGATTTTGCTTAGCATGCTCAGAAAATCTTGCACAAAATTCAGGGAGCATCTCTGAACGCGGAGCCCTTCAAAAGCCAAGATTAACTATTTATGCAATAAATGGTTAAATCTGCTGGCCTGAATTCCATTTATGCAATAAATGGTAAAATCTACTGGTGAATGTTCCTGTCTAAGGGAGGGGTCGTTTTTTATTGAGGGGTGTTACTGGAGAAAATGTATAAGCCCTGATATAAAATGCCATGACCCTCCCTCTCAATTGGGGGAAAAATCTGTGACCCTCCCCAAGCATTAAAATAAAAAAGATTGACCCTCCCCTACAACATGACATTTACCACAGTAAAATTATGCCTAAAACCTAAACTTAGTTATTCCTAACCAGTGGCGAGAACAGAACAGAGAAGCAAGTTATGGGTGGGCACTGCAAAATGTATTTTCTTTCTTTCTTTTTTTACTGTAAATAATTAGGATTTTTTAGGGTTAAAAATGGGTGCGAGCGGCAGCAGCAATGAACAATAATGAATAGGCTAATATAATGTATTGAGATCCCAGCTGCACTTCATCCCAAAAACACATTTCCAAATATAAACTAACACACCCTCCAAACTAAAGTAACACACAGTGAGTAGCCTACTGCTGCTAGTGTAAATGTCAACGTGGATATCACAAAAAAGGTGAGAAGTTCTCACAGGTTGAGAACAGGTTATTTGACATCTAGGTTACAAATAAAACAGTTGACACATGTGCACAACACAGAGAAGGCTTGTAACAGCTGCCATTCATTTTGTGCTGTTGATTGCCTGTGGTCAAATTTGGGTCAAATGCGCATTTTAAATGAGCGATCGTTAACCTAATGTTAATTTATTTTAGCACCATTTCACTTTGTACTTTAGGGAGGGGGGATACTGACAACCATTGTTGCTGCCTTACACAGCTCTCTATTGTTTTAGGAAAATACATTGTAGTATAAACACAGCCACTTCAGTTCATTCACTAACTGCAGTGACTGTGGGGCATTTCTTGGTATTGGCACCCAGGGTTTGTCATTAAATAAAGCAGAAGGCTGTTGACAATGGTTGCATAAGTGCCTGTACCTCTGGAGCCATTGTTTGCTTTTGAAAAATTGCATGACCCTCCCTTGAATTCAAAGTGAAATCAGCAGACCCTCCCTAGGACTGAAATTAAAATAGCATGAACCTCCCCTATTTTCCTCCAGGGGGTGCTGTTCATAAAAAAAACGATTGCTCCCTAAATGAGCGTTAGTGAGGACCAGAGCTGTCTATTGGAGAGATCCTCCATAGACCATATTCTCACCGTGGCCATCTTGGATCACATGACTTCCTGGGGTAGCAGTCTGCACAAGCCTGCATTACAAACCATTGTGAACAATGGAGCGATGGTCCCAAAATATGACTTCTATTCAACCAATTTATTTTTACCAAATTGACAAATGGGCAGATGACAACATCAACATCCCCAAAATTATTAAATAGAAGGGTATTATCCACAATATTCATGGTAGTTAGGTTGCAGTGTTACTCTGTACAAAGACTTGCTACAGTATGCAGACTAGTGCTTGCTCTGCCTTCATATTATTAATATTACAACTTTTTCTTGAAAAACGGATGCTAAAATAAAAATAATGTTTCGAAAATATTTTATAAAAAAATTAGCTTCATACATATGTGTCTATTCAAAAATGACCACAGAAAGCGTAAAATAATGATAAAATAATCATTTTGGCCGTTATCGACACTTTGTTTACATTCTAGTCTTTTAGACTAGCATCCTTTTTTCAAGAAAAAGTTGACTATAGCTCCTTTAATATGATAGTGGAGCAAGCACTGCACAGATAGCAAGTCTTTGTACACAGTATGGTTGCAGCCTAACTACCATGAATATTGTCGATAATACCCTTCTATTTAATCATTTCGGGGATGATGATGTTGTCATCTGCCCATTTATCAATTTTGTAAAAATAAATTGGTTGAACAGAACTCATATTTTGGGACCATCGCTCCATTGTTCACAATGGTTTGTAATGCAGGCTTGTGCAGGCTGCTACCCCAGGAAGTCATGTGATCCAAGATGGCCACGGTGTGAATATGGTCTATGGGGCCAGGTCTTCTACAGAGACTTCTATTGGCATAAGTCAGGTTTACTGCTTTCATAATTTTTAATCCTCTTACAGTATGTTACATAACTGAAACTATTAATTTTAGGTTAATATTCAAACATTGTGATAAATGTTATGGGTGAAATGATTAAGAAATATGATTGTTTTGGATACGTATTTTTTTATTTTTCCTGAAAAACAAAATAAATAGGTAATTAGTTTAAGAAGGTGACGACAAGTAACACATTAATGACATCACATTTTGACAACCTGATCGCAAGTGGGAGAAAGGAATTAAAATGTAGATAACTTCATATTTTGACGGTATCGCCCACAAAACGCACTTCTACAATCTCAGTCACAACAAAGAGGCTTATTGACTGAGATTTTTTTTTTTTTTTTTTTTGAAAGGGAAGAAAATGTGTCTGGGAGCATTGATGAAGGCTTATGTCAGCGAGGAATAAGCCAAATGACTTGTTTTTGGAATGTGTGTGTGTGTGTGTGTGTGTGTGCGTGCGTGCGTGCGTGCGTGAGTGGGTTTGTGTGCGTGGATGTGCTTACACTGACACACTGGGGCAGCACCATCCCATCCATTACTCTTGCACCGGCGTTTACCCGTGGACCCACGGACCAGTTGGTAGCTAAGATGAATGTGAATGAATACAGCATAGCATGTCAACGGTCATGTCTTCATTATAACAAGTCAAATTAAATTCACATACAATTTCCAGATGTCACTCTGATACGGTGTCGCGCGCAGAGAACAGCTGAGAATAGCAGACCTACAAGCTCACAGCGGTCGCATCCACAGGGGTGCTGGAAGTGGGGTGCTGAGGGAGCTGCAGCTCCCCTGGTGGTGGGGAGGAGAAAAAATCTTTTTTCGATTGAAAAAAAAAAAGAAAAAGAAAAATTCCTTATTTTTTTATATAGGCCTATATATATACACACTCACATCGAGCTATATTAAAACAATAATGTATTTTACTTTTTGGAAT
This sequence comes from Nannobrachium achirus, assembly GCF_963921795.1. Lineage (NCBI taxonomy): Eukaryota > Metazoa > Chordata > Actinopteri > Myctophiformes > Myctophidae > Nannobrachium > Nannobrachium achirus. The sequence goes on along the minus strand of NC_137814.1, from coordinate 56,610,018 downwards.
AAAATATGTTGAAAAAAGGTGTTTGATTATCACATGGTCACCTTGCCACCTCCAATCAGAAGGGAAGTCGAATTTAAATTTTGTTTTAAAATAAATCCCGCTTTGATGACACACCAAAGTCTATTTATATTGAGAACTAGAAACTGTCTGTAGGCTCATTATTGCAAACTAACACCGTTATATATGGGCAAAAAACTGTAGAAAACTGTTACAAAAATAATATCCGATTTTCTAGTGTGTGCGTGAGTGACTGTGTGTGTGTGTGTGTGTGCGTGCGTGCTGTGTGTTGCACTGTGTGCTAAAATAACTAGTAACTATACAGATCCTTGTTACACCGTTGTGCGGGGAATAAGCACCCGAAACCGCAATAAAAATAACCCAAAACCGTATAAAAAACGTGAATTTTCGGCACGCATGAACTCCTCCAAGCTCAGCTCCCCTTGGGATTTGGGAGTTCCAGCGCCCCTGCGCATCCACAACACGGTTGTGAGCTTGTATATCAGCTGTTCTCTGCGTGCAATAAATAATGTTACGGGGTGAAGAATATGTCTTGCTAGGAGTTTCTCACAAGCCAACACACACACAGGAGATGGAATGAAATGAAACCAAACCACGTCACGGCAACCACACTTGAAAATGAATTCCGTCAATCCTTGTTCCCTTTATGCCCTTATATGGAGAACCCTGATGTCATTGATATTAAGCCCATATCTGGGAATGCCCATATATGGACATATTGTGTCAGTCTCTTTTGTTTCAGCGTGTTATATGCTATTTTTGGCGAAGAGATTTGGCGTATAGTGAAAACAAAACAAGTGTATTCTTTACAGGTCTGTCTAATAGTGTGTTTATGTATGCAGCTTGGTAAAAGCGAATTGATCCCAGTTTAGGACAGAGGACAATTTCACGATGAAAGTAAATAGCTGTGTGAGAGAATGTGTTGTCATACCTTGGGTGGCACGTGTACTCAACCTCTGACCCAAAGACGAAATCCTCTCCCTCCACAAGCTGCCACTCTGCATGCTCTGCATCGCCAGGGGGACCACATTGGACTGTAGGTTATTAATTTAAGGTTAGTATGTTCCAAAAGGAGGGCGGGTCATCAAATATCTTTTTGAGCACTTGTTTAATCTTGTATTTAAAAAATGTCTAGTTTTGTTGTTTTTCATACGTGTTTAAGTATCTATATTCAATTTCCCCTGTTTGGTGATTGTGGGCTCGCCTATAAGGCGAGCACACTTTAGATATTGTCATTATTGTGGGCTCGCCTATAAGGCGAGCACACTTTAGATATTGTCATTATTAAGTGTGCCTGCTATGCAATAGCAAAACACTTATTGTAATCCGCCATACTTAAGTCATTAAGTCATTAAGTCTTTCGCCACGAATTTCTGCACGTAATAACTGCCGCACAATTTACGCCACCGCCGCAATATATACATCAAAACGTGCGGCTCGGCCGGGAATGGTGTGCTATTACTTTTCTTTCCGATCCGCGTTACCATTGCGACGTAATTCGCAAAAAACGACGCCCAAAAACCCCATTGACTTAGAATGGGGGAAATTTCGGCACGTAATAACTGCCGCAAGATTTACGCCACCTCCGCAATATATACATCAAAACGTGCGGCTCGGCCGGGAATGGTGTGCTATTACTTTTCTTTCCGATCCGCGTTACCATGGCAACGTAATTCGTAAAAAACTACGCGCAAAAACCCTCATTGACTTTGAATGGGGGACCCAGAAAACCCAGAAACTTTGGCGCCACATAACTCTGCCATAATTTTGCCTAGCAACGTGATTTAAACTTTAAAATGCACACACAACTTTGGTCTTTTCCGGCCAATAGGGATGAGCTGTAATTGATTAAGCCCCGCCCCCTCTGTATTCCTATTGGCTGGGTTTTAAACAGCCACTACTCCAGTTCACAGCATGGTACCGTCTTGAAACTTGGTGTCTGGACTTAAACGGCCAATAGGGACTTATTACTTAAGCCCAGCCCCCTCTTAAGCCCCGCCCCTATCTTCCTATTGGCTTAGCTTTAAACAGCTTTATCTCCAGTTTGCAGCATGGTACCGTCTCGAAACTCGATGTGTGTACTTACATGGCAAATAGGAACTATCTGTAAATGCTTAAGCCCCGCCCCCTCTGCCTTCCTATTGGCTGGGCTTTAAACAGCCATGTCTCCACTTCCCAACACGTTACTGGTCACAAACTCGGTGGGTGGTCCCACAGTCCCAACGGCTAACCGCTAATGCTAATGCTAATGCTAATGCTAATGCTAACAAATGCTAATGCTAACACATGCTAATGCTAACACATGCTAATGCTAACAAATGCTAATGCTAAAAATGCTAATGCTAATGCTAACACATGCTAATGCTAACAAATGCTAATGCTAAAAAATGCTAATGCTAACATATGCTAATGCTAACGAATGCTAATGTTAGCAAATGCTAATGCTAATGTTAATTCTAACAAATGCTAATGCTAACACATGCTAATGCTAACATATGCTAATGCTAATACATGCTAATGCTAACAAATGCTAATGCTAATGCTAACAAATGCTAATGCTAACACATATGCTAATGCTAACACATGATAATGCTATGCTAACATATGCAGATGCTAACACATGCTAATGCTAAAAATGCTAATGCTAATGCTAACAAATGCTAATGCTAACAAATGCCTAATGTTTAAAGGAAAACAAATCTATGATAATGCTAATGCTAAAAAAATATTAATGTTAAAGCTAATGATAAAAATGCTGATGTAAAACTGCTTTACAAGGTTGCACACACTTAGCAAGCTGCAGGCACACTTAAAATTTCTTGGAAATTTTCTTTTCTAGTTTATTTATCTATCAGGCAGGCATATCAAGTATCAAAAAACTTCGGTTCCTTTCTACTCCTACATACTTAGTGAGAAAATGAAAATAAAAACATCAATGTGTTCAGTTTACAGTGGCGAAGTGTGCTATTACTTTTTACAGCAATCGGCCAAATGGTGGCGCTGTAGGAAGCCTTCGAAAGTGCGAACTTTGAACAGGTATAGCTCATGCTGTGTTTGAGGTACAGGCATGAAACCTGTATACACGTATGCGTCTCCTCATGCCGAACAACTTTTACCCTCTAACTTTTGACCTCTGACCTTTAGGTCTCCCACAATTCGGAATTATATGAAAAACAGTAAAAATCTATCTCCTCCTGGGATTTTCGCGTCAAGTGCACAAAACTTTTTTCACATGAACTTTGGACCAATACGGTCAAACTAATCTCGGCGGATTTCTTTTAAAGTGAAATATAATCAGTTCACAGCATGGTACCGTCTTGAAACTTGGTGTCTGGACTTAAACGGCCAATAGGGACTTATTACTTAAGCCCAGCCCCCTCTTAAGCCCCGCCCCTATCTTCCTATTGGCTTAGCTTTAAACAGCTTTATCTCCAGTTTGCAGCATGGTACCGTCTCGAAACTCGATGTGTGTACTTACATGGCAAATAGGAACTATCTGTAAATGCTTAAGCCCCGCCCCCTCTGCCTTCCTATTGGCTGGGCTTTAAACAGCCATGTCTCCACTTCCCAACACGTTACTGGTCACAAACTCGGTGGGTGGTCCCACAGTCCCAACGGCTAACCGCTAATGCTAATGCTAATGCTAATGCTAATGCTAACAAATGCTAATGCTAACACATGCTAATGCTAACACATGCTAATGCTAACAAATGCTAATGCTAAAAATGCTAATGCTAATGCTAACACATGCTAATGCTAACAAATGCTAATGCTAAAAAATGCTAATGCTAACATATGCTAATGCTAACGAATGCTAATGTTAGCAAATGCTAATGCTAATGTTAATTCTAACAAATGCTAATGCTAACACATGCTAATGCTAACATATGCTAATGCTAACAAATGCTAATGCTAATACATGCTAATGCTAACAAATGCTAATGCTAATGCTAACAAATGCTAATGCTAACACATATGCTAATGCTAACACATGATAATGCTATGCTAACATATGCAGATGCTAACACATGCTAATGCTAAAAATGCTAATGCTAATGCTAACAAATGCTAATGCTAACAAATGCCTAATGTTTAAAGGAAAACAAATCTATGATAATGCTAATGCTAAAAAAATATTAATGTTAAAGCTAATGATAAAAATGCTGATGTAAAACTGCTTTACAAGGTTGCACACACTTAGCAAGCTGCAGGCACACTTAAAATTTCTTGGAAATTTTCTTTTCTAGTTTATTTATCTATCAGGCAGGCATATCAAGTATCAAAAAACTTCGGTTCCTTTCTACTCCTACATACTTAGTGAGAAAATGAAAATAAAAACATCAATGTGTTCAGTTTACAGTGGCGAAGTGTGCTATTACTTTTTACAGCAATCGGCCAAATGGTGGCGCTGTAGGAAGCCTTCGAAAGTGCGAACTTTGAACAGGTATAGCTCATGCTGTGTTTGAGGTACAGGCATGAAACCTGTATACACGTATGCGTCTCCTCATGCCGAACAACTTTTACCCTCTAACTTTTGACCTCTGACCTTTAGGTCTCCCACAATTCGGAATTATATGAAAAACAGTAAAAATCTATCTCCTCCTGGGATTTTCGCGTCAAGTGCACAAAACTTTTTTCACATGAACTTTGGACCAATACGGTCAAACTAATCTCGGCGGATTTCTTTTAAAGTGAAATATAATTTTTTAATAATTCTATCAATATTGCGGTTTTATGCAAATTATTCTTCTGCCTCTAAATCATACATGCAAAGTTACACGTTCATGGCATTTGGCAAAGATGTGGAGGGTTAGTCAAAGTATCACTGAAACCAATTTTATTCCAATCGGCCAAAGGGGGGCGCTATACGAAGCGTTTGAAAATTCAAACTTCAAACGGGCATAAGTCATGACTCGTTTCGTTTGAAGACATGCAACTTGTTACACGCGTGCTTTGACTCGAGCGGAAGACATCTGTGTCGTTGTTAAGTAAGCTCCGCCCTTCGATTTTCCGCCACTTTGAGCAGTTTGTAAAACGCGTAAACCCGCTTTTATTCTGGAATTTTTGCGTCACGTGCACAAAACTTTTTTTACGTGAACTTTGGACCGATATCTAAAGATCTGTCAGATCGGATTTCTTTAACATTGAAACATGCTTTTTTAAATAATTCAAACAATATTGCATTTTTATGCAAATTATTCTTCTGCCTCTAAAACATACAAGCAAAGTCACATTTTCATGACAAAATAGTGTAGAGGGTTAGTTCAAATATCACTGAAACCAATCTTACCCCAAATGGCCAAAGGGGGGCGCTATATAATTTTGAGCAGTTTGTAAAACGCTTAAACCCGTTTTTATTCTAGGATTTTTTTTGCAATTTGCATGAAACATTCTACACACAATCTAAGGACCTTTATCTAACATGCCTATGAAGTGCACACAAAAAAATTATAAAATAATAATAATAAATATAGCTGCAAGCAGCGATAAAGTGTCCAAAGCCAAAAACACCTCAAATCATGAACACAGCCTGGGATGTGCGTGAAATCTTGCAAGCACATTCCCAATAGGTCAAGGAACAGATACCAACCTTCTCACATTGGCCTGTTATAGCGCCACCAGCGGGTCAACTTTTGCACAACACATTTTTGGAACAAAATGGACCAATCTTTGACGTCAGTAACGTCAAAGAGAGCACTGCCTGCGATCTTGACATTTTGTGCTTTTATAGCCATTGTTTTCTGGCTTGAAGCGAGCCCACAATTGTTTCGAAGGAACAATATTTTTCTAGTTGTGGGCTCGCCTATAAGGCGAGCACACTTTAGATATTGTCATTATTTCTATACTATACTATACTAGTCATATCAAGTTCTCCTCAAAACTTCGGTTCCTTTCTACTCCTACATACTTAGTGAGAAAATGAAAATAAAAACATCAATGTGTTCAGTTTACAGTGGCGAAGTGTGCTATTATTTTCTATAGCAATCGGCCAAATGGTGGCGCTGTAGGAAGCCTTCGAAAGTGCGATCTTTGAACAGGTATAGCTCATGCTGTGTTATACATACAGCCATGAAACCTGTATACACTTATGCGTCTCCTCATGCCGAACAACTTTTACCCTCTAACTTTTGACCTCTGACCTTTAGGTCTCCCACAATTCGGAATTATATGAAAAACAGTAAAAATCTATCTCCTCCTGGGATTTTCGCGTCAAGTGCACAAAACTTTTTTCACATGAACTTTGAACCAATACGGTCAAACTAATCTCGGCGGATTTCTTTTAAAGTGAAATATAATTTTTTAATAATTCAATCAATATTGCGGTTTCATGCAAATTATTCTTCGGCCTCTAAATCATACATGCAAAGTTACACGTTCATGGCATTTGGCAAAGATGTGGAGGGTTAGTCAAAGTATCACTGAAACCAATTTTATTCCAATCGGCCAAAGGGGGGCGCTATACGAAGCGTCTGAAAATTCAAACTTCAAACGGGCATAAGTCATGACTCGTTTTGTTTGAAGACATGCAACTTGTTACACGTGTGCTTTGACTCAAGCGGAAGACATCTGTGTCGTTGTTAAGTAAGCTCCGCCATTCAATTTTCCGCCATTTTGAGCAGTTTGTAAAACGCGTAAACCCGCTTTTATTCTGGAATTTTCGCGTCACGTGCACAAAACTTTTTTTACGTGAACTTTGGACCGATATCTAAAGATCTGTCAGATCGGATTTCTTTAACATTGAAACATGCTTTTTTAAATAATTCAAACAATATTGCATTTTTATGCAAATTATTCTTCTGCCTCTAAAACATACATGCAAAGTCACATTTTCATGACAAAATAGTGCACAGGGTTAGTTCAAATATCACTGAAACCAATCTTACCCCAAATGGCCAAAGGGGGGCGCTATATAATTTTGAGCAGTTTGTAAAACGCTTAAACCCGTTTTTATTCTAGGATTTTTTTTGCAATTTGCATGAAACATTCTATACGCAATCTAAGGACCTTTATCTAACATGCCTATGAAGTGCACACAAAAAAAATATAAAATAATAATAATAAATATAGCTGCAAGCAGCGATAAAGTGTCCAAAGCCAAAAACACCTCAAATCATGAACACAGCCTGGGATGTGCGTGAAATCTTGCAAGCACATTCCCAATAGGTCAAGGAACAGATACCAACCTTCTCACATTGGCCTGTTATAGCGCCACCAGCGGGTCAACTTTTGCACAACATATTTTTGGAACAAAATGGACCAATCTTTGACGTCAGTAACGTCAAAGAGAGCACTGCCTGCGATCTTGACATTTTGTGCTTTTATAGCCATTGTTTTCCGGCTTGAAGCGAGCCCACAATTGTTTCGAAGGAACAATATTTTTCTAGTTGTGGGCTCGCCTATAAGGCGAGCACACTTTAGATATTGTCATTAGTGTGGTTGCCCTAACAGGGCAACACACTATAGTCCTAGGGAAACTTTATTTATTCTTCTTCCTTATTCCTCTAGATAAACTTTTTTTCGGCGCGTTTCACAGCCCACAGTTTTTGCGCCACACACTCGCGCCATATGTCAAATCGACCGGCTTCATCGGGAATCGAGTGCTATCATTTTGCTAAGAGAAACGTTGTATCATTTAATTGATATGAATTTATTAGTGAATTAATTTTCCCCATTGACTTGAATGGGAAAATGCAAAAACTCACATTCAAATATTTTTCTCTCGCAAACCATTGGAGGTACAGTTTCAAAACTTTGAGAGGAGATTTATAATAATTTTAAGAATTAATCAAAAGATAATTACATCAGTCGTCCACATGGTGGCGCTATAACACCCCACTTTACGTTTTGCCCTATAACTCTTGAACCGTAGGTCGGAAAATTAAAAATATTTTTTCCCTGGATTCCTTGGGTCATGATGCATCTCCTCATATAGGCCACGCCCACTTGCGTCAGGATAGATTTTCCGCCATTTTGAATTTTCTTCAAAACACACTTTTCGCTCCTTTTCCTACATATTTTCTCCAAATGTCACAAAAATGGGTACACGTGATCTATGGACCCATGCGATAAACATATTCAAGCGATATTTCGATAGTCCATACCGTTCGCCCGTAACAGTCTTACGAAGTTCGCGGGAGAGGCCCGGTTCGCGAAAAATAGCCATGAATCACAAACGAAACATCCAGTCAGCACCAAATTTTAACCACAAATCGTGGGTGGTATACTCAACAGATCCCCAAAAGCATTTTCACCTCGACCCATAGGGGGCGCCACAAACGCGCAAAACGTAACTGTTTCATGCCAAAATGTGTTTTTCAGGGGGAACGACCCTCTCAAAACGAAACACAAACAATCTCGGGAGTGACATGACAACGTAATCACCTTGGAAAATTTGTGGGAGGAGCGGGCAACCACACTCGCAATTTCCCAAATTGCACATTTTCTAGTTAGTGTGGTTGCCCTAACAGGGCAACACACTATAGTTCTAGGGAAACTTTATTATTAAGTGTGCCTATGCATAGCATGGGACACTTATTGTTCTCGCTCATATTTATTTATGTCTGTCCATACGATTCCCCAAAGTTTGGCAAGCTATTCCTCCCACAGTTTTTGCAACACACACTCGCGCCATATGTCAAATCGACCGGCTTACTCGGGAATGGTGTGCTATTAAGTTGCTAAGAGAAAGGTTCTATAGTTTAATTGATATTAATTTATTAGTGCATTAATTTCTCCCCATTGACTTATAATGGGAATGGCAAAAACTCACATTCAATTAATTTTCTCTCGCAAACCATAGGGCCTACAGTTTCAACACTTGGAGAGGAGGTTCATAATGATTTCAAGGATTAAATAAAAAATAATAGTGTCATTTGGCCTCATGGTGGCGCTATAACAGCCCACTTTACGTTTTGGCCTGTAACTGTTGAACCGTAGGTCGGAAAATGAAAATTCTTTTTTCCCTGGATTCCTTGGGTCAAGACGCATCTCCCGATATAGGCCACGCCCATTTGCGCCTGGATAGATTTTCCGCCATCTTGAATTTTCTCCAAAACACACTTTTTGTTCCTTTTCCGACATATTTTCTTCAAATTGCACAAAAAACGGTACACATGATCTATGAACCCATGCAATGAACATACTCAAGGGATATTGCGATAGTCCATTACGTTCGTTCGTAACGCGCTCCCAAAGTTAGCGGGAGGGGCCCGTTTTGCAAACAATAGCCATAAATCACAAACAAAAGGTCCAGTCAACACTGAATTTCAACCACAGGTCGGGGGTGGCATACTCAACGATCCCCAAAAGCATTTCCAATTGGCCACATGGTGGCGCTATAACGGACCACTTGCCTCGTAACTCTTGAACCATAGGTCGGAGAATTAAAATTATTTTTTCCCTGGATTCCTTGGGTCACGACGCATCTCTCCATATAGGACACGCCAATTTGCACATGGGAAGATTTTTCACCATTTCAAATTTTCTCCAAAACACACTTTTTGCTCCTTTTCCTACATATTTTCTTCAAATGTCTTAAAAACCGGTACACATGATCTATGAAGCCACGCGATAAACATAGTCAAAGGATATTTCGATAGTCCGTACCGTTCGTTCGTAACGCGCTTCCAAAGTTAGCGGGAGGGGCCCGTTTCGCAAACGATAGCCATAAATCACAAACAATAGGTCGAGTCAACACTGAATTTCAACCACAGGTCGCGGGCGGCATACTCAACGATTCCCCAAAAGCATTTCCACTTCGACCCCTAGGGGGCGTCACAAACACGCAAAACGTAATTGTCCCCATTGACTTATACTGGGAGAAAGCAGAAATTCACATTCAAGTATTTTTCTTTCGCAAAGCATAGGGGCTACAGTTTCAAACCTTGCAGAGGAGATTCATAATGATTTTAAGAATAAATAAAAAAATAATTACATCACTCATCCTCATGGTGGCGCTATAACGGCCCACTTTACGTTTTGCCCCGTAACTCTTGAACCGTAGATCGGAAAATTAAAATTATTTTTTCCCTGGATTCCTTGGGTCAAGACGCATCTCTCGATATAGGCCACGCCCATTTGCGTAGGGATAGATTTTCCGCCATCTTGAATTTTCTCCAAAACACACTTTTTGCTCCTTTTCCTACATATTTTCTTCAAATGTCTTAAAAACCGGTACACTTGATCTATGAAGCCATGCGATAAACATAGTCAAAGGATATTTCGATAGTCCATACCGTTCGTTCGTAACGCGCTTCCAAACTTAGCGGGAGGGGCACGTTTCGCAAACAATAGCCATAAATCACAAACAATAGGTCGAGTCAACACCGAATTTCAACCACAGGTCGGGGGTGGCATACTCAACGGATCCCCAAAAGCATTTCCACTTCGACCCCTAGGGGGCGTCACAAACGCGCGAAACGTAACCGTTTCGTGCCAGAACGCGTTTTTCACGGGGACTGACCCTCTCGCAACGAAACGCAGACGACTCGGCGGACGGTCTCACAGTCCAAACCGCCGCACAAGGTCGCGCATTTAGCGAGCTGCAGGCACACTTGTCAAAATTGACTCTGTCAATTCTAGTTATTATTATTCTTTCAATGTAACCAAAAGTTTGGCGCGCTTCACAGCCCACAGTTTTTGCGCCACACACTCGCGCCATATGTCAAATCGACCGGCTTGATCGGGAATAGTGTGCTATTACTTTTCTAAGAAAAAAGTTGTATCGTTTAATTGATATTAATTTATTAGTGAATTAATTTTCCCCATTGACTTATAATGGGAATAGCAAAAACTCACATTCAATTATTTTCTCTCTCTTAAACCATAGGGTCTAAAGTTTCAAAACTTGGAGAGGAGATTCATAATAATTTTAAGAATTAATTAAAAAATAATTACATCATTCGGCCACATGGTGGCGCTATAACACCCCACTTTACGTTTTGCCCTATAACTCTTGAACCGTAGGTCGGAAAATTAAAATTATTTTTTCCCTGGATTCCTTGGGTCATGACGCATCTCCCCATATAGGCCACGCCCATTTGCGTCAGGATAGATTTTCCGCCATTTTGAATTTTCTTCAAAACACACTTTTTGCTCCTTTTCCCACAAATTTTCTCCAAATGTCACAAAAATCGGTACACAAGATCTCTGGACCCATGCGATAAACATATTCAAAGGATATTTCGATAGTCCATACCGCTCGTCCGTAACAGGGTTCCAAAGTTAGCGGGAGGAGCCCGTTTTGCAAAAATCAGCCATAAATCACAAACGAAACATCCAGTCAACACAAAATTTTAACCACAAGTCGCGGGTGGGATATTCAACAAATCCCCAAAAGCATTTCCACTTCGACCCTTAGGGGGCGCCACAAACGCGCTAAACGTAACCGTTTCGTGCCAAAACGCGTTTTTCAGGGGGAACGACCCTCTCAAAACGAAACACAAAGGATCTCGGGAGACGATCTCGGGAGCGACGTGACAACATAATCGTCTTGCAAAACTCGTGGGAGGGGGGCGGGGCGAGCAACCACACTCGCAATTTCCCAAATTGCACATTTTCTAGTTATTTATTTATCTAGTAAGTAGACGGGATCTTCGGTTCCTTTCTACTCCTACATACTTAGTGAGAAAATGAAAATAAAAACATCAATGTGTTCAGTTTACAGTGGCGAAGTGTGCTATTACTTTTTACAGCAATCGGCCAAATGGTGGCGCTGTAGGAAGCCTTCGAAAGTGCGATCTTTGAACAGGTATAGCTCATGCTGTGTTATACATACAGCCATGAAACCTGTATACACTTATGCGTCTCCTCATGCCGAACAACTTTTACCCTCTAACTTTTGACCTCTGACCTTTAGGTCTCCCACAATTCGGAATTATATGAAAAACAGTAAAAATCTATCTCCTCCTGGGTTTTTTTCGATACGCGCACGAAACTTTTTTCACATGAACTTTGGACCAATACGGTCAGATTTATCTCGGCGGATTTCTTTTAAAGTGAAATATCTTTTTTTAATAATTCAATAAATATTGCGGTTTTATGCAAATTATTCTTCTGCCTCTAAATCATGCATGCAAAGTTACACGTTCATGGCATTTGGCAAAGATGTGGAGGGTTAGTCAAAGTATCACTGAAACCAATTTTATTCCAATCGGCCAAAGGGGGGCGCTATACGAAGCGTTTGAAAATTCAAACTTCAAACGGGCATAAGTCATGACTCGTTTCGTTTGAAGACATGCAACTTGTTACACGCATGCTTTGACTCAAGCGGAAGACATCTGTGTCGTTGTTAAGTAAGCTCCGCCCTTCGATTTTCCGCCACTTTGAGCAGTTTGTAAAACGCGTAAACCCGCTTTTATTCTGGAATTTTCGCGTCACGTGCACAAAACATTTTTTTACATGAACTTTGGACCGATATCTAAAGATCTGTCAGATCGGATTTCTTTAACATTGAAACATGCTTTTTTAAATAATTCAAACAATATTGCATTTTTATGCAAATTATTCTTCTGCCTCTAAAACATACAAGCAAAGTCACATTTTCATGACAAAATAGTGTAGAGGGTTAGTTCAAATATCACTGAAACCAATCTTACCCCAAATGGCCAAAGGGGGGCGCTATATAATTTTGAGCAGTTTGTAAAACGCTTAAACCCGTTTTTATTCTAGGATTTTTTTTTGCAATTTGCATGAAACATTCTACACGCAATCTAAGGACCTTTATCTAACATGCCTATGAAGTGCACACAAAAAAATTATAAAATAATAATAATAAATATAGCTGCAAGCAGCGATAAAGTGTCCAAAGCCAAAAACACCTCAAATCATGAACACAGCCTGGGATGTGCGTGAAATCTTGCAAGCACATTCCCAATAGGTCAAGGAACAGATACCAACCTTCTCACATTGGCCTGTTATAGCGCCACCAGCGGGTCAACTTTTGCACAACACATTTTTGGAACAAAATGGACCGATCTTTGACGTCAGTAACGTCAAAGAGAGCACTGCCTGCGATCTTGACATTTTGTGCTTTTATAGCCATTGTTTTCTGGCTTGAAGCGAGCCCACAATTGTTTCGAAGGAACAATATTTTTCTAGTGACAATATCTAACCGTCATATCAAGTTCTCCTCAAAACTTCGGTTCCTTTCTACTCCTACATACTTAGACAGAAAATGAAAATAAAAACATCAATGTGTTCAGCTTACAGTGGCGAAGTGTGCTATTATTTTTTACAGCAATCGGCCAAATGGTGGCGCTGTAGGAAGCCTTCGAAAGTGCGAACTTTGAACAGATAGAGCTCATGCTCTGTTATACGTACAGTCATGAAACCTGTATACACATATGCGTCTCCTCATGCCGAACAACTTTTACCCTCTAACTTTTGACCTCTGACCTTTAGATCCCCCAGAATTTTGAATTATATAAAAAACAGTAAAAATCTATCTCCTCCTGGGTTTTTTGCGTTACGCGCACAAAACTTTTTTCACATGAACTTTGGACCAATACGGTCAAACTAGTCTGGTCGGATTTCTTTTAAAGTGAAATATGATTTTTTTATAATTCAATATATATTGCGGTTTTATGCAAATTATTCTTCGGCCTCTAAATCATACATGCAAAGTTACACGTTCATGGCATTTGGCAAAGATGTGGAGGGTTAGTCAAAGTATCACTGAAACCAATTTTATTCCAATCGGCCAAAGGGGGGCGCTATACGAAGCGTCTGAAAATTCAAACTTCAAACGGGCATAAGTCATGACTCGTTTCGTTTGAAGACATGCAACTTGTTACACGCGTGCTTTGACTCAAGCGGAAGACATCTGTGTCGTTGTTAAGTAAGCTCCGCCCTTCGATTTTCCGCCACTTTGAGCAGTTTGTAAAACGCGTAAACCTGCTTTTATTCTGGAATTTTCGCGTCACGTGCACAAAACTTTTTTTACGTGAACTTTGGACCGATATCTAAAGATCTGTCAGATCGGATTTCTTTAACATTGAAACATGCTTTTTTAAATAATTTAAACAATATTGCATTTTTATGCAAATTATTCTTCTGCCTCTAAAACATACAAGCAAAGTCACATTTTCATGACAAAATAGTGTAGAGGGTTAGTTCAAATATCACTGAAACCAATCTTACCCCAAATGGCCAAAGGGGGGCGCTATATAATTTTGAGCAGTTTGTAAAACGCTTAAACCCGTTTTTATTCTAGGATTTTTTTTGCAATTTGCATGAAACATTCTACACGCAATCTAAGGACCTTTATCTAACATGCCTATGAAGTGCACACAAAAAAAATATAAAATAATAATAATAAATATAGCTGCAAGCAGCGATAAAGTGTCCAAAGCCAAAAACACCTCAAATCATGAACACAGCCTGGGATGTGCGTGAAATCTTGCAAGCACATTCCCAATAGGTCAAGGAACAGATACCAACCTTCTCACATTGGCCTGTTATAGCGCCACCAGCGGGTCAACTTTTGCACAACACATTTTTGGAACAAAATGGACCAATCTTTGACGTCAGTAACGTCAAAGAGAGCACTGCCTGCGATCTTGACATTTTGTGCTTTTATAGCCATTGTTTTCTGGCTTGAAGCGAGCCCACAATTGTTTCGAAGGAACAATATTTTTCTAGTTGTGGGCTCGCCTATAAGGCGAGCACACTTTAGATATTGTCATTATTTCTATACTATACTATACTAGTCATATCAAGTTCTCCTCAAAACTTCGGTTCCTTTCTACTCCTACATACTTAGTGAGAAAATGAAAATAAAAACATCAATGTGTTCAGTTTACAGTGGCGAAGTGTGCTATTACTTTTTACAGCAATCGGCCAAATGGTGGCGCTGTAGGAAGCCTTCGAAAGTGCGATCTTTGAACAGGTATAGCTCATGCTGTGTTTGAGGTACAGGCATGAAACCTGTATACACTTATGCGTCTCCTCATGCCGAACAACTTTTACCCTCTAACTTTTGACCTCTGACCTTTAGGTCTCCCACAATTCGGAATTATATGAAAAACAGTAAAAATCTATCTCCTCCTGGGTTTTTTTCGATACGCGCACGAAACTTTTTTCACATGAACTTTGGACCAATACGGTCAGATTTATCTCGGCGGATTTCTTTTAAAGTGAAATATCATTTTTTAATAATTCAATAAATATTGCGGTTTTATGCAAATTATTCTTCTGCCTCTAAATCATGCATGCAAAGTTACACGTTCATGGCATTTGGCAAAGATGTGGAGGGTTAGTCAAAGTATCACTGAAACCAATTTTATTCCAATCGGCCAAAGGGGGGCGCTATACGAAGCGTTTGAAAATTCAAACTTCAAACGGGCATAAGTCATGACTCGTTTCGTTTGAAGACATGCAACTTGTTACACGCGTGCTTTGACTCAAGCGGAAGACATCTGTGTCGTTGTTAAGTAAGCTCCGCCCTTCGATTTTCCGCCACTTTGAGCAGTTTGTAAAACGCGTAAACCCGCTTTTATTCTGGAATTTTCGCGTCACGTGCACAAAACATTTTTTTACATGAACTTTGGACCGATATCTAAAGATCTGTCAGATCGGATTTCTTTAACATTGAAACATGCTTTTTTAAATAATTCAAACAATATTGCATTTTTATGCAAATTATTCTTCTGCCTCTAAAACATACAAGCAAAGTCACATTTTCATGACAAAATAGTGTAGAGGGTTAGTTCAAATATCACTGAAACCAATCTTACCCCAAATGGCCAAAGGGGGGCGCTATATAATTTTGAGCAGTTTGTAAAACGCTTAAACCCGTTTTTATTCTAGGATTTTTTTTGCAATTTGCATGAAACATTCTACACGCAATCTAAGGACCTTTATCTAACATGCCTATGAAGTGCACACAAAAAATTATAAAATAATAATAATAAATATAGCTGCAAGCAGCGATAAAGTGTCCAAAGCCAAAAACACCTCAAATCATGAACACAGCCTGGGATGTGCGTGAAATCTTGCAAGCACATTCCCAATAGGTCAAGGAACAGATACCAACCTTCTCACATTGGCCTGTTATAGCGCCACCAGCGGGTCAACTTTTGCACAACACATTTTTGGAACAAAATGGACCAATCTTTGTCGTCAGTAACGTCAAAGAGAGCACTGCCTGCGATCTTGACATTTTGTGCTTTTATAGCCATTGTTTTCCGGCTTGAAGCGAGCCCACAATTGTTTCGAAGGAACAATATTTTTCTAGTTGTGGGCTCGCCTATAAGGCGAGCACACTCTAGATATTGTCATTATTTCTATACTAAGCAGGCATATCAAGTATCAAAAAACTTTGGTTCCTTTCTACTCCTACATACTTAGTGAGAAAATGAAAATAAAAACATCAATGTGTTCAGTTTACAGTGGCGAAGTGTGCTATTATTTATTATAGCAATCGGCCAAATGGTGGCGCTGTAGGAAGCCTTCGAAAGTGCAATCTTTGAACAGGTATAGCTCATGCTGTGTTATACATACAGCCATGAAACCTGTATACCCTTATGCGTCTCCTCATGCCGAACAACTTTTACCCTCTAACTTTTGACCTCTGACCTTTAGGTCTCCCACAATTCGGAATTATATGAAAAACAGTAAAAATCTATCTCCTCCTGGGATTTTCGCGTCAAGTGCACAAAACTTTTTTCACATGAACTTTGGACCAATACCTATACAGTCTATGTGGTGAGAAGTTTGTACGTTAAACCATTAATTTTTAATAATTCAATTCATATTGCGGTTTTATGCAAATTATTATTCTGCCTCTAAATCAAACATGCAAAGTGTTACTTTCATGGCATTTGGCAAACATGTAGAGGGTTAGTCCAAATATCACTGAAACCAATCTTATTCCAATTGGCCAAAGGGGGGGCGCTATACGAAGCGTTTGAAAATTCAAACTTCAAACGGGCATAAGTCTTGACTCGTTTCGTTTGAAGACATGCAACTTGTTACACGCGTGCTTTGACTCAAGCGGAAGACATCTGTGTCGTTGTTAAGTAAGCTCCGCCCTTAGATTTTCTGCCAATTTGAGCAGTTTGTAAAACGCGTAAACCCGCTTTTATTCTGAAATTTTCGCGTCACGTGCACAAAACTTTTTTTACGTGAACTTTGGACCGATATCTAAAGATCTGTCAGATCGGATTTCTTTAAAATTGAAACATGCTTTTTTAAATAATTCAATGAATATTGCATTTTTATGCAAATTATTCTTCTGCCTCTAAATCATACATACAACGTAGCATGTTCATGGCATTTGGCAAAGATGTAGAGTGTTATTCCAAATATCACTAAAACCAATCATACCCCAATTGGCCAAAGGGGGGCGCTATATCATTTTGAGCAGTTTGTGAAACGCTTAAAACCGTTTTTATTCTAGGATTTCTTTTTAGCAATTTGCATGAAACATTCTACACGCAATCTAAGGACCTTTATCTAACATGCCTATGAAGTGCATACAATAAAATAATAAAATAATAATAATAAATATAGCTGCAAGCAGCGATAAAGTGGCCAAAGCCAAAAACACCTCAAATCATGAAATCTTGCAAGCACATTCCCAATAGGTCAAGGAACAGATACCACCCTTCTATCATTGGCCTGTTATAGCGCCACCAGCGGGTCAACTTTTGCATAACATTTTTGGAAAAAATGGACCAATCTTTGACGTCAGTAACGTCAAAGAGAGCACTGCCTGCGATCTTGACATTTTGTGCTTTTATAGCCATTGTTTTCCGGCTTGAAGCGAGCCCACAATTGTTTCGAAGGAACAATATTTTTCTAGTTGTGGGCTCGCCTATAAGGCGAGCACACTCTAGATATTGTCATTATTTCTATACTAAGCAGGCATATCAAGTATCAAAAAACTTTGGTTCCTTTCTACTCCTACATACTTAGTGAGAAAATGAAAATAAAAACATCAATGTGTTCAGTTTACAGTGGCGAAGTGTGCTATTATTTATTATAGCAATCGGCCAAATGGTGGCGCTGTAGGAAGCCTTCGAAAGTGCAATCTTTGAACAGGTATAGCTCATGCTGTGTTATACATACAGCCATGAAACCTGTATACCCTTATGCGTCTCCTCATGCCGAACAACTTTTACCCTCTAACTTTTGACCTCTGACCTTTAGGTCTCCCACAATTCGGAATTATATGAAAAACAGTAAAAATCTATCTCCTCCTGGGATTTTCGCGTCAAGTGCACAAAACTTTTTTCACATGAACTTTGGACCAATACCTATACAGTCTATGTGGTGAGAAGTTTGTACGTTAAACCATTAATTTTTAATAATTCAATTCATATTGCGGTTTTATGCAAATTATTATTCTGCCTCTAAATCAAACATGCAAAGTGTTACTTTCATGGCATTTGGCAAACATGTAGAGGGTTAGTCCAAATATCACTGAAACCAATCTTATTCCAATTGGCCAAAGGGGGGGCGCTATACGAAGCGTTTGAAAATTCAAACTTCAAACGGGCATAAGTCTTGACTCGTTTCGTTTGAAGACATGCAACTTGTTACACGCGTGCTTTGACTCAAGCGGAAGACATCTGTGTCGTTGTTAAGTAAGCTCCGCCCTTAGATTTTCTGCCAATTTGAGCAGTTTGTAAAACGCGTAAACCCGCTTTTATTCTGAAATTTTCGCGTCACGTGCACAAAACTTTTTTTACGTGAACTTTGGACCGATATCTAAAGATCTGTCAGATCGGATTTCTTTAAAATTGAAACATGCTTTTTTAAATAATTCAATGAATATTGCATTTTTATGCAAATTATTCTTCTGCCTCTAAATCATACATACAACGTAGCATGTTCATGGCATTTGGCAAAGATGTAGAGTGTTATTCCAAATATCACTAAAACCAATCATACCCCAATTGGCCAAAGGGGGGCGCTATATCATTTTGAGCAGTTTGTGAAACGCTTAAAACCGTTTTTATTCTAGGATTTCTTTTTAGCAATTTGCATGAAACATTCTACACGCAATCTAAGGACCTTTATCTAACATGCCTATGAAGTGCATACAATAAAATAATAAAATAATAATAATAAATATAGCTGCAAGCAGCGATAAAGTGGCCAAAGCCAAAAACACCTCAAATCATGAAATCTTGCAAGCACATTCCCAATAGGTCAAGGAACAGATACCACCCTTCTATCATTGGCCTGTTATAGCGCCACCAGCGGGTCAACTTTTGCATAACATTTTTGGAAAAAATGGACCAATCTTTGACGTCAGTAACGTCAAAGAGAGCACTGCCTGCGATCTTGACATTTTGTACTTTTATAGCCATTGTTTTGTGGCTAGAAGCGAGCCCACAATTGTTTCGAAGGAACAATATTTTTCTAGTTGTGGGCTCGCCAGTACCTGGCGAGCACACTTTAGATATTGTCATTATTTATCTATCAACCAGAGCATATCAAGTTCTCCTCAATACTTTGTCCGCTTTCAACTCCTACATACTTAGTGAGAAAATGAAAATAAAAACATCAATGTGTTCAGTTTACAGTGGCGAAGTGTGCTATCATTTTCTATAGCAATCGGCCAAATGGTGGCGCTGTAGGAAGCCTTCGAAAGTGCGATCTTTGAACAGGTATAGCTCATGCTGTGTTATACATACAGCCATGAAACCTGTATACACGTATGCGTCTCCTCATGCCGAACAACTTTTACCCTCTAACTTTTGACCTCTGACCTTTAGGTCTCCCACAATTCGGAATTATATGAAAAACAGTAAAAATCTATCTCCTCCTGGGATTTTCGCGTCAAGTGCACAAAACGTTTTTCACATGAACTTTGGACCAATACGGTCAGATTGATCAACCAGATTTTTTTTAAAGTGAAATATAATTTTTTAATAATTTAATCAATATTGCGGTTTTATGCAAATTATTCTTCGGCCTCTAAATCATACATGCAAAGGTACACGTTCATGGCATTTGGCAAAGATGTGGAGGGTTAGTCAAAGTATCACTGAAACCAATTTTATTCCAATCGGCCAAAGGGGGGCGCTATACGAAGCGTTTGAAAATTCAAACTTCAAACGGGCATAAGTCATGACTCGTTTCGTTTGAAGACATGCAACTTGTTACACGCGTGCTTTGACTCGAGCGGAAGACATCTGTGTCGTTGTTAAGTAAGCTCCGCCCTTCGATTTTCCGCCATTTTGAGCAGTTTGTAAAACGTGTAAACCCGCTTTTATTCTGGAATTTTCGCTCCACGTGCACAAAACTCTTTTTTACGTGAACTTTGGACCGATATCTAAAGATCTGTCAGATCAGATTTCTTTAAAATTGAAACATGCTTTTTTAAATAAATTCAATGAATATTGCAGTTTTATGCAAATTATTCTTCTGCCTCTAAATCATACATGCAAAGTAACATGTTCATGGCATTTGGCAAAGATGTAGAGTGTTAGTCCAAATATCACTAAAACCAATCTTACCCCAATTGGCCAAAGGGGGGCGCTATATCATTTTGAGCAGTTTGTGAAACGCTTAAACCCATTAGGATTTTTTTTTGCAATTTGCATGAAACATTCTACACACAATCTAAGGACCTTTATCTAATATGCCTATGAAGTGCACACACACAAAAAAAAATAATAATAATAATGAATATAGCTGCAAGCAGCGATAAAGTGGCCAAAGCCAAAAACACCTCAAATCATGAACACAGCCTGCAATGGGCGTGAAATCTTGCAAGCACATTCCCAATAGGTCAAGGAACAGATACCACCCTTCTTACATTGGCCTGTTATAGCGCCACCAGCGGGTCAACTTTTGCACAACACATTTTTGGAACAAAATGGACCAATCTTTGACGTCAGTAACGTCAAAGAGAGCACTGCCTGCGATCTTGACATTTTGTACTTTTATAGCCATTGTTTTCTGGCTTGAAGCGAGCCCACAATTGTTTCGAAGGAACAATATTTTCTAGTGACAATATCTAACCGTCATATCAAGTTCTCCTCAAACCTTCGGTTCCTTTCTACTCCTACATACTTAGACAGAAAATGAAAATAAAAACATCAATGTGTTCAGCTTACAGTGGCGAAGTGTGCTATTATTTTTTACAGCAATCGGCCAAATGGTGGCGCTGTAGGAAGCCTTCAACTTTTGCACAACACATTTTTGGAACAAAATGGACCAATCTTTGACGTCAGTAACGTCAAAGAGAGCACTGCCTGCGATCTTGACATTTTGTGCTTTTATAGCCATTGTTTTCTGGCTTGAAGCGAGCCCACAATTGTTTCGAAGGAACAATATTTTTCTAGTGACAATATCTAACCGTCATATCAAGTTCTCCTCAAAACTTCGGTTCCTTTCTACTCCTACATACTTAGTGAGAAAATGAAAATAAAAACATCAATGTGTTCAGCTTACTGTGGCGACGTGTGCTATTACTTTTTAAAGCAATCGGCCAAATGGTGGCGCTGTAGGAAGCCTTCGAAAGTGCGAACTTTGAACAGGTATAGCTCATGCTCTGTTATACGTACAGCCATGAAACCTGTATACACTTATGCGTCTCCTCATGCCGAACAACTTTTACCCTCTAACTTTTGACCTCTGACCTTTAGGTCTCCCACAATTCGGAATTATATGAAAAACAGTAAAAATCTATCTCCTCCTGGGATTTTCGCGATACGCGCATGAAACTTTTTTCACATGAACTTTGGACCAATACGGTCAAACTAATCTCGGCGGATTTCTTTTAAAGTGAAATATAATTTTTTAATAATTCAATCAATATTGCGGTTTTATGCAAATTATTCTTCGGCCTCTAAATCATACATGCAAAGTTACACGTTCATGGCATTTGGCAAAGATGTGGAGGGTTAGTCAAAGTATCACTGAAACCAATTTTATTCCAATCGGCCAAAGGGGGGCGCTACACGAAGCGTTTGAAAATTCAAACTTCAAACGGGCATAAGTCATGACTCGTTTCGTTTGAAGACATGCAACTTGTTACACGCGTGCTTTGACTCAAGCGGAAGACATCTGTGTCGTTGTTAAGTAAGCTCCGCCCTTCAATTTTCCGCCATTTTGAGCAGTTTGTAAAACGCGTAAACCCGCTTTTATTCTGGAATTTTCGCTCCACGTGCACAAAACTTTTTTTACGTGAACTTTGGACCGATATCTAAAGATCTGTCAGATCGGATTTCTTTAAAATTGAAACATGCTTTTTTAAATAAATTCAATGAATATTGCAGTTTTATGCAAATTATTCTTCTGCCTCTAAATCATACATGCAAAGTAACATGTTCATGGCATTTGGCAAAGATGTAGAGTGTTATTCCAAATATCACTAAAACCAATCATACCCCAATTGGCCAAAGGGGGGCGCTATATCATTTTGAGCAGTTTGTGAAACGCTTAAAACCGTTTTTATTCTAGGATTTCTTTTTAGCAATTTGCATGAAACATTCTACACGCAATCTAAGGACCTTTATCTAACATGCCTATGAAGTGCATACAATAAAATAATAAAATAATAATAATAAATATAGCTGCAAGCAGCGATAAAGTGGCCAAAGCCAAAAACACCTCAAATCATGAACACAGCCTGGGATGTGCGTGAAATCTTGCAAGCACATTCCCAATAGGTCAAGGAACAGATACCACCCTTCTATCATTGGCCTGTTATAGCGCCACCAGCGGGTCAACTTTTGCATTAACATTTTTGGAAAAAATGGACCAATCTTTGACGTCAGTAACGTCAAAGAGAGCACTGCCTGCGATCTTGACATTTTGTACTTTTATAGCCATTGTTTTCCGGCTAGAAGCGAGCCCACTATTGTTTCGAAGGAACAATATTTTTCTAGTTGTGGGCTCGCCTATAAGGCGAGCACACTTTAGATATTGTCATTATTTATTTATTTATTGTGGGCTCGCCTATAAGGCGAGCACACTTTAGATATTGTCATTATTTATTTATTTATTGTGGGCTCGCCAGTACCTGGCGAGCACACTTTAGATATTGTCATTATTTATTTATTTATTTATTTGTTTATCTAGTAAGTAGACGGGATTTTCGGTTCCTTTCTACTCCTACATACTTAGTGAGAAAATGAAAATAAAAACATCAATGTGTTCAGTTTACAGTGGCGAAGTGTGCTATTATTTTCTATAGCAATCGGCCAAATGGTGGCGCTGTAGGAAGCCTTCGAAAGTGCAAACTTTGAACAGGTATAGCTCATGCTGTGTTTGAGGTACAGGCATGAAACCTGTATACACGTATGCGTCTCCTCATGCCGAACAACTTTTACCCTCTAACTTTTGACCTCTGACCTTTAGGTCTCCCACAATTCGGAATTATATGAAAAACAGTAAAAATCTATCTCCTCCTGGGTTTTTTTCGATACGCGCACAAAACTTTTTTCACATGAACTTTGGACCAATACGGTCAAACTAATCTCGGCGGATTTCTTTTAAAGTGAAATATAATTTTTTAATAATTCTATCAATATTGCGGTTTTATGCAAATTATTCTTCTGCCTCTAAATCATACATGCAAAGTTACACGTTCATGGCATTTGGCAAAGATGTGGAGGGTTAGTCAAAGTATCACTGAAACCAATTTTATTCCAATCGGCCAAAGGGGGGCGCTATACGAAGCGTTTGAAAATTCAAACTTCAAACGGGCATAAGTCATGACTCGTTTCGTTTGAAGACATGCAACTTGTTACACGTGTGCTTTGACTCGAGCGGAAGACATCTGTGTCGTTGTTAAGTAAGCTCCGCCCTTCAATTTTCCGCCATTTTGAGCAGTTTGTAAAACGCATAAACCCGCTTTTATTCTGGAATTTTCGCTCCACGTGCACAAAACTTTTTTTACGTGAACTTTGGACCGATATCTAAAGATCTGTCAGATCGGATTTCTTTAAAATTGAAACATGCTTTTTTAAATAATTTCAATGAATATTGCAGTTTTATGCAAATTATTCTTCTGCCTCTAAATCATACATGCAAAGTAACATGTTCATGGCATTTGGCAAAGATGTAGAGTGTTAGTCCAAATATCACTAAAACCAATCTTACTCCAATTGGCCAAAGGGGGGCGCTATATCATTTTGAGCAGTGTGTGAAACGCTTAAACCCGTTAGGATTTTTTTTTGCAATTTGCATGAAACATTCTTCACACAATCTAAGGACCTTTATCTAATAGGCCTATGAAGTGCACACACACAAAATAAATAATAATAATAATAAATATAGCTGCAAGCAGCGATAAAGTGGCCAAAGCCAAACACACCTCAAATCATGAACACCTGCAATGTGCGTGAAATCTTGCAAGCACATTCCCAATAGGTCAAGGAACAGATACCACCCTTCTTACATTGGCCTGTTATAGCGCCACCAGCGGGTCAACTTTTGCACAACACATTTGTGGAACAAAATGGACCAATCTTTGACGTCAGTAACGTCAAAGAGAGCACTGCCTGCGATCTTGACATTTTGTCCTTTTATAGCCATTGTTTTCTGGCTTGAAGCGAGCCCACAATTGTTTCGAAGGAACAATATTTTTCTAGTTTATCTATCAGGCAGGCATATCAAGTATCAAAAAACTTCGGTTCCTTTCTACTCCTACATACTTAGTGAGAAAATGAAAATAAAAACATCAATGTGTTCAGTTTACAGTGGCGAAGTGTGCTATTACTTTTTACAGCAATCGGCCAAATGGTGGCGCTGTAGGAAGCCTTCGAAAGTGCGAACTTTGAACAGGTATAGCTCATGCTGTGTTATACATACAGCCATGAAACCTGTATACACTTATGCGTCTCCTCATGCTGAACAACTTTTACCCTCTAACTTTTGACCTCTGACCTTTAGGTCTCCCACAATTCGGAATTATATGAAAAACAGTAAAAATCTATCTCCTCCTGGGTTTTTTTTGTTACACGCACAAAACTTTTTTCACATGAACTTTGGACCAATACGGTCAGATTTATCTCGGTGGATTTCTTTTAAAGTGAAATATCATTTTTTAATAATTCAATCAATATTGCGGTTTTATGCAAATTATTCTTCGGCCTCTAAATCATACATGCAAAGTTACACGTTCATGGCATTTGGCAAAGATGTGGAGGGTTAGTCAAAGTATCACTGAAACCAATTTTATTCCAATCGGCCAAAGGGGGGCGCTATACGAAGCGTCTGAAAATTCAAACTTCAAACGGGCATAAGTCATGACTCGTTTCGTTTGAAGACATGCAACTTGTTACACGCGTGCTTTGACTCAAGCGGAAGACATCTGTGTCGTTGTTAAGTAAGCTCCGCCCTTCGATTTTCCGCCACTTTGAGCAGTTTGTAAAACGCGTAAACCCGCTTTTATTCTGGAATTTTCGCGTCACGTGCACAAAACATTTTTTACGTGAACTTTGGACCGATATCTAAAGATCTGTCAGATCGGATTTCTTTAACATTGAAACATGCTTTTTTAAATAATTCAAACAATATTGCATTTTTATGCAAATTATTCTTCTGCCTCTAAAACATACATGCAAAGTCACATTTTCATGACAAAATAGTGTAGAGGGTTAGTTCAAATATCACTGAAACCAATCTTACCCCAAATGGCCAAAGGGGGGCGCTATATAATTTTGAGCAGTTTGTAAAACGCTTAAACCCGTTTTTATTCTAGGATTTTTTTTGCAATTTGCATGAAACATTCTACACGCAATCTAAGGACCTTTATCTAACATGCCTATGAAGTGCACACAAAAAAATTATAAAATAATAATAATAAATATAGCTGCAAGCAGCGATAAAGTGTCCAAAGCCAAAAACACCTCAAATCATGAACACAGCCTGGGATGTGCGTGAAATCTTGCAAGCACATTCCCAATAGGTCAAGGAACAGATACCAACCTTCTCACATTGGCCTGTTATAGCGCCACCAGCGGGTCAACTTTTGCACAACACATTTTTGGAACAAAATGGACCAATCTTTGACGTCAGTAACGTCAAAGAGAGCACTGCCTGCGATCTTGACATTTTGTGCTTTTATAGCCATTGTTTTCTGGCTTGAAGCGAGCCCACAATTGTTTCGAAGGAACAATATTTTTCTAGTGAGAACTTGATATTGTCATATCAAGTTCTCCTCAAAACTTCGGTTCCTTTCTACTCCTACATACTTAGTGAGAAAATGAAAATAAAAACATCAATGTGTTCAGCTTACAGTGGCGAAGTGTGCTATTATTTTATACAGCAATCGGCCAAATGGTGGCGCTGTAGGAAGCCTTCGAAAGTGCGAACTTTGAACAGGTAGAGCTCATGCTCTGTTATACGTACAGCCATGAAACCTGTATACACGTATGCGTCTCCTCATGCCGAACAACTTTTACGCTCGGACTTTTCACCTCTGACCTTTAGATCCCCCAAAATTTGGAATTATATGAAAAACAGTAAAAATCTATCTCCTCCTGGGATTTTCGCGTTATGCTCACAAAACTTTTTTCACATGAACTTTGGACCAATACGGTCAAACTAGTCTCGCCGGATTTCTTTTAAAGTGAAATATATATTTTTTTATAATTCAATCTATATTGCGGTTTTATGCAAATTATTCTTCGGCCTCTAAATCATACATGCAAAGTTACACGTTCATGGCATTTGGCAAAGATGTAGAGGGTTAGTCAAAGTATCACTGAAACAAATTTTATTCCAATCGGCCAAAGGGGGGCGCTATACAAAGCGTTTGAAAATTCAAACTTTAAACGGGCATAAGTCATGCCTCGTTTCGTTTGAAGACATGCAACTTGCTTACACGCGTGCTTTGACTCAAGCAGAAGACATCTGTGTCTTTTTTAAGTAAGCTCCGCCTTTAGATTTTCCGCCATTTTGAGCAGTTTGTAAAACGCTTAAACCCGCTTTTAATCTGGAATTTTCGCGTCACGTTCACAAAACTTTTTTTACGTGAACTTTGGACCGATATCTAAAGATCTGTCAGATCGGATTTCTTTAACATTGAAACATGCTTTTTTAAATAATTCAAACAATATTGCATTTTTATGCAAATTATTCTTCTGCCTCTAAAACATACATGCAAAGTCACATTTTCATGACAAAATAGTGTAGAGGGTTAGTTCAAATATCACTGAAACCAATCTTACCCCAAATGGCCAAAGGGGGGCGCTATATAATTTTGAGCAGTTTGTAAAACGCTTAAACCCGTTTTTATTCTAGGATTTTTTTTGCAATTTGCATGAAACATTCTACACGCAATCTAAGGACCTTTATCTAACATGCCTATGAAGTGCACACACAAAAAATATAAAATAATAATAATAAATATAGCTGCAAGCAGCGATAAAGTGGCCAAAGCCAAAAACACCTCAAATCATGAACACAGCCTGGGATGTGCGTGAAATCTTGCAAGCACATTCCCAATAGGTCAAGGAACAGATACCAACCTTCTCACATTGGCCTGTTATAGCGCCACCAGCGGGTCAACTTTTGCACAACACATTTTTGGAACAAAATGGACCAATCTTTGACGTCAGTAACGTCAAAGAGAGCACTGCCTGCGATCTTGTCATTTTGTGCTTTTATAGCCATTGTTTTCTGGCTTGAAGCGAGCCCACAATTGTTTCGAAGGAACAATATTTTTCTAGTTTATCTATCAGTCAGTCAGTCAGACAGACAGTAGACGGGAACTTCGGTTCCTTTCTACTCCTACATACTTAGTGAGAAAATGAAAATAAAAACATCAATGTGTTCAGTTTACAGTGGCGAAGTGCGCTATTATTTTTTATAGCAATCGGCCAAATGGTGGCGCTGCACGAAGCCTTCGAAAGTGCGAACTTTGAACAGGTATAGCTCATGCTGTGTTTGAGGTACAGGCATGAAACCTGTATACACGTATGCGTCTCCTCATGCCGAACAACTTTTAGCCTCTGACTTTTGACCTCTGACCTTTAGATCTCCCACAATTCGGAATTATATGAAAAACAGTAAAAATCTATCTCCTCCTGGGTTTTTTTCGATACGCGCACAAAACTTTTTTCACATGAACTTTGGACCAATACGGTCAAACTAATCTCGGCGGATTTCTTTTAAAGTGAAATATATTTTTTTAATAATTCAATAAATATTGCAGTTTTATGCAAATTATTCTTCGGCCTCTAAATCATACATGCAAAGTTACACGTTCATGGCATTTGGCAAAGATGTAGAGGGTTAGTCAAGGTATCACTGAAACCAATTTTATTCCAATCGGCCAAAGGGGGGCGCTATACGAAGCGTCTGAAAATTCAAACTTCAAACGGGCATAAGTCATGACTCGTTTCGTTTGAAGACATGCAACTTGTTACACGCGTGCTTTGACTCAAGCGGAAGACATCTGTGTCGTTGTTAAGTAAGCTCCGCCCTTCGATTTTCCGCCACTTTGAGCAGTTTGTAAAACGCGTAAACCCGCTTTTATTCTGGAATTTTCGCGTCACGTGCACAAAACTTTTTTTACGTGAACTTTGGACCGATATCTAAAGATCTGTCAGATCGGATTCCTTTAACATTGAAACATGCTTTTTTAAATAATTCAAACAATATTGCATTTTTATGCAAATTATTCTTCTGCCTCTAAAACATACAAGCAAAGTCACATTTTCATGACAAAATAGTGTAGAGGGTTAGTTCAAATATCACTGAAACCAATCTTACCCCAAATGGCCAAAGGGGGGCGCTATATAATTTTGAGCAGTTTGTAAAACGCTTAAACCCGTTTTTATTCTAGGATTTTTTTTGCAATTTGCATGAAACATTCTACACACAATCTAAGGACCTTTATCTAACATGCCTATGAAGTGCACACAAAAAAATTATAAAATAATAATAATAAATATAGCTGCAAGCAGCGATAAAGTGTCCAAAGCCAAAAACACCTCAAATCATGAACACAGCCTGGGATGTGCGTGAAATCTTGCAAGCACATTCCCAATAGGTCAAGGAACAGATACCAACCTTCTCACATTGGCCTGTTATAGCGCCACCAGCGGGTCAACTTTTGCACAACACATTTTTGGAACAAAATGGACCAATCTTTGACGTCAGTAACGTCAAAGAGAGCACTGCCTGCGATCTTGACATTTTGTACTTTTATAGCCATTGTTTTCTGGCTTGAAGCGAGCCCACAATTGTTTCGAAGGAACAATATTTTTCTAGTTCAACTTGGTATCTCCCACCTCCGAAGTTTCCAAACAGCAGAGAGCAAAGTTGAAGATACCAAGGATTCGTCAGTGATGTCACTGTGGTTTATAAACGGCTTCAAACTTCAAGCCTGTGCTACTTCCTACTTCCGGGTTGGATAAGAAGGACATCACTGTCAAAACCTTGGTATCTTTATCCTAGAAGTTGCACTGTTTGTGTGTGCAAACTGTACATTATGCAGAATGACAAAAACACACTGTAGCCTATTCTCACATGATCGCGCTAATGAAACTAAACAGGATTATTATTTCATGTGTTGTGGACATTATAATACTATCAGTAACTACCAGTAAAGTGCACTCTTAACCAAACCAATTCAGCTACGAATCGGCGGCGGAAGGCAGCGGAAAGCGTCTGTTGCCGACAGGGAGCTCATCGGCAGGTTTTCGGCAGCGGGTCGGGAACGCTTTCGACCAGTATCAACGGAAAACTGGAAGACTGGACTTGCCCAGTTTTGTTGAGTCGCCCCTGGCCGTCGGTAGGATTGAGGGAGTTGTAGAATGGACCATTAGTCCATTAGACATTTTCCCATCGCACATTTTTACTAATAGCATATTCACAATCTCAACTCTCAATTTCCTATACTAATCAACTCCAAACCATCGCTAGTAATAGTGATGTGTGTTGTATTGGTGAGAGCAGAAAAAAACATCGCACAGAGTAAAATCTCCGCTTCCCCTGTCCGATTGACAGATTCTGTGAGTGAAACAAGCCAGGCCAAATAAGCAACTGCACTTCAGAAACAAGCTCAAACTAAAGTAACCCACAACTAGCAACATATAAGAAAACAGGATCAAAGTCGCTTATGGCGAGCAGACCTGGCAACACTGTGCGCATGCGCACAACTGCGTACAGTAACTACAGTCGGCGTGCAGTCGGCTGGTAAAAAAATTGCTTCGTTTTTTGCAGTTCTTTGCAGTTCTTTGCAGTCTGTGAACAGTTAGAAAGAGTCTCCTGTAGTATTTGTGTGGAGGCACCTTAACTCTTTTACTGCCACAGAATTGAACAAAAAGCTCAATCCACTGCCAGCTAAATTGAGAATTGTCGCTCATCTTTGAAGGCCTACTGGAGAAATTTGGTTTCGACTATAAAGACAACAACTATATGGCAACGAAGAATAGAATGTCTACTTTGCAACAGAAAAAGATTTCGAGTTTTTATCTTGTTCTGTTCATTAGCTAGAAGCTGCAGAATGTGGCCTAAAAACAGCTCTTTGAGAACATAAAGCTGAGAAAAATGCATTTTTGTGAAGAATACATTTTCAGGCAGAAATCTCTCTTTAGCCTTTTATTGTTGGCTTCAGTAACATCACACCTATGATCAGTGGTTGTTTACAAACAAATTCAAAAAAATAAAAACAAGAAAAAGTGTCTTTTTACACACTTTTAGTGTGTAAGAGAAGTAAGAGCAGTAGTAAGAGCAGTGCAGAACATTGACACAGTGACATGAGCTTCAGCCTGAATCCTGCTTCAGCTTTCAGGGTTCTCTTTATCTCACTGTGACACTACATGTCTACAGAGTGTATATGTGTGCGTGCGTGCGTGCGTGCGTGCGTGCGTGCATGCGTGTGTGTCATTCAGCCTGCACAGGGCCTGGGGCTCCATTCTGTTTCACTCCAGCCAGGCTCCTCCGGAAGGGCTCCACCGGGTCTGCTGAACTCGTACACGAGCCCATGGTCGATCTGTAAATTATACAAATACATAATTACTATAAAATACATGAAAAATAGTACACCTTCAAGCTCACAACGCGTCACAGCAGAATGCGTGGAGGTTGGGGGCCTACTATTTTCATCAAAAGGCCGTTTTAGAAATGTCAACCCCTGCCTCTCTAACATTCTATGCACGTCCTGCTTACCACACAAATATATATATTTATATATATATATATATATATATATATATATATAGTAATTATGTAAAAACAGCATTCAAGGTCTGGAGAGGGCACTTTTTACAGATGGATAAAAGGGCAGGGGCTCAAGCCCCCTTTGATGTCTATGTGAGCATGTGCATGGTGCTAAGTCTGATTTACAGAAAAAAGTTTGTTTTTTCTTTACCTATCCTTGTCCTTGGACGACCACGATGTGGAAATGAAGAAGTAGGCTCATCATCATCGTCGACTCATCATCTAAAATCATAGCCAGGAAAATATCAAATAGTTTATATCTAAACAAATCAATTTACAATTTTGACATTTAGCAAATGACTTACAATAAGTTCATATATAACATAAAATGCAGTTATAGTAAATAGTTACCATGCATTTGCTGTCACAGTGAAATTCCCTTTATACCCTGTATACCTATATAAAATGTCACAATGCAACATAGCTCTGTTTACACAAAGCTGTACTTCCTCCAAGAACTGTATAGGCTATCTTCCCCATTTTCAACTGTTTTTATTTATAACACTTGCTTTGGCAATGTAAACTATATTTTCTCATGCCAATAAAGCTCCTTTGAATTGAATTGAATTGAAAGGCTACGGGTGTGCGGGTGTGCA
Source organism: Nannobrachium achirus (assembly GCF_963921795.1). NCBI lineage: Eukaryota > Metazoa > Chordata > Actinopteri > Myctophiformes > Myctophidae > Nannobrachium > Nannobrachium achirus. Next base: position 56,578,267 of record NC_137814.1, on the reverse strand, counting down.
CCGTACACGTGCACAGTACGATCACGCGCGTGCAACGCACACCGTACGTGCACGCGCGTGCACCGCACGTGCACCACACGTGCACCACACGTAAAAAGAAACCTCTCTCTCTCTCTCTCACACACGCATCTCTCTCTCTCTCTCACACGCATCGTACGCATGCACACACAAACTAAGCCACTAAATCCTAAAATCCCATCAAATAATCATAGTAGCTGGCTAAATGCTAACCTGTGCCGTGCACCGTACACTACATGCGGTACGTGCACGCGCGTAATAGGAAATCCACGTGTGTCCTGTGTAGCAAAAACAAACGCATATGCACTTGGATCCTAACTCTATGCTTGGATCAAGTTGCTGATCCGGTCCGGATACGGAAACGTTTCTTGCATGTAGTCTATGTGTGCGTGTAAATAACCGGATGCAGTAGGCGGGCTCTAGACCGGATCCCACTGGTGTATTCGCAATAGAGATCACGTCTGACCAGACCAGACTTTAGGCTTGTCAATCAAACCAAGCTTCCTCACGGATGCAGTGGAAAGCCTGAAGCGATTCACATACAGTATACTATACATACATGCAGATGCACTGGATTTAAGTCTAAGTCTTACCACTCTGGACAGTAGAATCATGGCCATCGTCCAGTGAGTCTCTGCCTCTGTACGTCTGGCTGTTGAATGGGTGGCGGCGGTCTCTACTGCGCCCGAGATGTGTGTCCACTGTGCCGTGCCGATCCATCCAGCGCGGGGGTCTCACTCTCAGGAACGAACGGCGGGTATGGCGGGGGTCTCCGAGTCCATATCGGGATATCAGGAGGCTCTTGATGCACTTTTTGACCCGGTTCTTCGCGACCAACGGCACCAAGAAATGGAATGTTTCTCTTCAAAGCCAACGGCTACACTACAGGAATCTTTTTCTCTTCTTCTTCATCATCATCATCATCACGACGACCACCACCATTCGTGGTGGGCGCTGCCTGGTCCTGGGTCACCAACGCGGGTAGGTTTGTAATCCTAATTCTAACAAAGTTTGTTGTCGAAACTTTCCTTCCGTGGAATCTCTGCTGTGCGACCTCGGCCGTGGGGTGGTGGGGGATGGTCGCTTTGCTTCGGCGGATTGATACTGAGCAGGGCCCAATATTCTAGTAGGTCTACTGCTAAATACTACTACCTACTACAATTACTATACTACTAATACTATAAAACAACTGATTTCCGACAAAATGATCGCTTTTACCAACGTTTCTCTCTCTCTTTCTCTACTAACAGCCCGATGCATAAAACAATATAGTCCCTCAAGGCTGCTAGCAGCTAGCAGTGGCGTCAGTTCAGAACAAGCTAAGGTATGGCAACATGACTGGTGTCTGGTGAAGACACCAGTCATGTTGCCATACCTTAGCAACAGGCACGATGAAAAGTACATTTTTATTATTTCCCCCTGTCAAGGTATGGCAGCTGCATACCCCTGCCATACCCAATTGACGCCCCTGGCAGCTAGGCAGGCGCAGAGTCGCTCTGGGCAGGCGGAGCCAGGACAGTCTGTTTACCTTTTTTTTTTATGAACGGTTTCCGGCTGTCCTCAAAACGACACCGACGACCAATTATGCATTCAAAAGTTGCGCAAGGACGTCTTTTATCATAATCCATAAAAAACATCAAACGAACGAACGGCCGTATTGGCCCTACTCGACCTCAAGAATTGGGGCGAACAGGAACGTTCAAAGCAGTATAAGAGTTAAGACTCCCTAATCGGGAGATAAGCGACCGTCAGGTCACATAATACAAAATGGGATGGGTCCATGTTGATGACATTAGTGTAGACATACTGTGTACCGCTTTGCGTGATTTTAGGGAAAAATCTGTAGGAGCAGTGTCCAAAAATGAGTTTTGCAAGAATCGGCTCTTAAAGAGGTGGTGCCATGATTCCCCCCCCCCACCCCCCACCCCCTCTAAAACAGGATTATCAGGTATTATGATTATACTAGGAGGAAGATTTTTTCCAAAAAAGTATACAGATAGAGTTAAAATTGGGTTTTTATGTGGCCACACCCCCAGTTCATTAAGTATGCATGGATGTCATGGTGGGTGGTGACCCAGCTGAAGTTAGCCACACCCCACAGTGTTGGGTGAATGGTAATTAGGGGAGGAGTTGATACTGTGACATAGTAAGTATGTGTGTTTTTAACTGACACTTTTGACCACAAGGTGGCAGCCTCCAAGAGAAAACAAACAAATACCAAGAGAATACATAATTGCTCATAGAAACCACACCAGGGGGTCTAATGAAGTACTTTCAACCTCCTAGACACATGAAAAACAGAAAAAGTACAAAACTATGGCACCACCTCTTTAATAACCGTGTTGTGAGTTTATCTTTGAGAATGTGGATAATGGGGGACTGAATATTTACTATTCTATCAATAACGGCACATAACTCGGTAACGCCGGTGAGAGGCACATCCGCCGTTCACACTGTTCCTCACGGCGAATTGCTCGCTACCGCTTGCTCGGCAGTGAGTCACAGGGCTCATCCTTGGCTGAGACGGCGCGGCTCCGCCGTGGATAGTGGCTTGAACGGTAGCGTCATGCGCAGTGAGGGGTGAGAATGTGTTGGCCTGACAAAATGTGTGTGGGCACAGATGTGAGCTTGTACATCAGCTATTTTAAAGTTCCCCCTAGTGGTTAAATGTTGAACTTAGATTAAGTTTTATCTGTTTATCTGTTGAAATAAAATCTATATACAGTAACTTGCTGCTTTATCAGAAAATGCTAATTCAAAAATATGTTTTAAATATATTTTTATGAACGGAAATGACAAACCGCAGCCCAGCAGCTCTATTCTCAGGGCGATACCGTTGTACCACGCCATTGGATGCACACGCACAAACCGTCTGGTGATGGGTGACTCGAACAGGTTCTCCTTGAAGGTGAACCAGTCGTGGTTACCAGTGAAGATCTGGAGACAGAATGACAATAAATAAAATGTCAGAATGTTAATAGTAATAAAAATAACCAGCTTGCTCCCACGTTGAAATTCTGTTTCAGCTCAAAGTAACCAGCTGCTCGCTGCCCACATGCAAAGGATGAGGAGCAGGGGTTAGGTGTCTTGCTCAAGGACACCTCGACCAGTCATATTGAAGAGGCCTGGAATCGTAACTGGGGAAACTGGGGACTGCGGCTCCCCAGGCGGGCTATCCACCTGTTTCCGCAAGACTGGCACTTCCGGTTAACAGCAGACATACAAGCTCGCGTTGCGGCGCAGATGCAACCGCTGTGAGCTTGTAGATCACACTTGGCTGCGACGCCGGATATGCCGCTCGCCTTCTGCGCAATGCACGATGGGATGTTGGAAAGTTGTGGATATACTTAACCTATTAAGAGCGGGAACGTATTATTACGCTACTTTAACCATGGTTTAACTATTAAAAAATAGCAGATATACAAGCTCACAGCACAGCACCGAATGCTGCACTGCTAGTAGATATGCGATTGTAGCAGGATGGGCGTGAGTTCCCACGGTCCATCCTCCACCCACTCATTAGTGGGCTGATTGCTAACAGTATATCTCTCTAGGTCGTCCTCAGACAAGCCTTCCATCGCTGCTTCCAGTCATCCCATTAATACTTACTGAGGTTAGGATTACGGTTAGGTTTAATTGCAGCGGCTATACTGGCCAATCACAGCAGGTTTTGCCTAGAACTGAACTATGTCTACAAATGTGCCATTTCAAAACTTCACACGTCCTTCCATTGGCAAGACAGTAGATTTTCAGGGGATTGTAGATCAGCTATTTCCGCTATTTCTTTGGCCTTGACTATGGCCTCTGACTTTGAAGTTTAAATCTACGGATTCTGCTTTTCAATGGGAATGGAGTGGTTTCTTGCTATTTGCGAGTTTGTGCAAAAATATGTGCAACAATACGCTCCATTCTCCATAAGAAATTGAAAGACAGGGAAAGAAACACGTGGAAAAAATTGACCATAATAATGCTTCAGTGACCAATGACCAAGAAAGTCCAGCTAAACTGACCTTGTCTGACCCGTTGGCTTCTTTGATGATGGTCCAGGACCGTCCGTCATCACTGTGGGACACTTTGAAGGATTTCACATAATATTTATAACCACCTCCTCCCTGGGTGATGATGCCTGTGATAGTCTTGGGATGCTTCAGGTCCACCTGTGTACAAACACCAGTCATTTATTTAGTATAGTCTATATTTCTCCAGTTCACCTCGTCAGATTGTAACCACTGCAAGTAAATCCATGGGCACATTTATTTATTTTTAGTAGTAGTAGTGCTCATTGAGAATGCCAAATCTATCTGTGACATGAGACGTTTTCTTTCTCTTTCCCCCCAAAACCTGTAGATATTCTTTCACAACAGTGTTGTAGTTCAAATGTTCTCCACAGGCTCCTTCTTTCCTTACCTGCAGCCACTGACGACGATCATCTGTAGCAGGGAACCAGGAGTTACCATTGCCCAGACGGGCATCGTAGGCGGGGTAGGATGTACTATACACACTGGAGGCCGTCAGCTGATCGTCCGTCACCAGCCTCCGCTCATACTCTATACCAAGGTAACTGGAACAAACTGCCATGTTCAAACACACAACAGAGTTGAGACCAGAGAGACAAATGTAAGAATAGAGAGAACACATGATAACAAGAGGACAGGTCATACATGCAGCTGAAGCCAGCCTGTCAGCCAGTTCTGGGCACCTACAATTTTAATACTAGAAAGGTCCAGAGATTTGTGTGATTTGTTAACGCCAGAACCAGAGCTAAATACTAAGACCAACTACTGTAGGCTATAGCATGTGTGCGTGGCAGCACAGCTAACAAGCCTGGCTCTTTAGTTGAGTGGTAACGCACACGCAATCGTATATCGGGGTCCCGGGTTCGCCTCCCGGCCGAGGCTACAGTACATTGGTGGCTGCAGTGGGATGGAAAGCAGGCGGCCCAGATGGTATTTCACCGGCCACACTGAAGCACTGCGCCAATCAGCTAGCCCCAGTTTTTACTGATATTTTTAATCAGTCCCTTGCACAATGCAAAGTGCCAGCTTGTTTTAAAGCATCCACTATAATCCCCATTCCCAAGAAGGACAGTGTTACAGGCCTCAACGACTACAGACCGGTGGCCCTAACGTCTGTAGCCATGAAGTGCTTTGAAAAGCTAGTTGTCGCCTACCTAAAGCCCCTTACTGACCCTCACCTTGACCCATCACAGTTCGCATACAGAGAAAACCGTTCAGTGGATGATGCAGTCAACATTGGCCTACACCACATCCTGAAACACCTGGCACCCCAAGGATGTGTACTATCCTCATTTTTGTACCTGCTGTACACTAATGACTGCATATCCACTAATCCGACCATCAGGGTGATCAAATATGCGGATGACACGACCGTGGTAGGTCTTATAAAGAACAATGATGAGTCTGCTTATAGACAGACGGTGACCGACCTGGCTGTGTGGTGCTCTGAGCACAACCTGGAGCTCAACCCACTCAAAACGGTTGAGATGGTCGTGGACTTCCGTAAATCCCCTCCCCCACTGGCACCTCTGATAATAAACAGTGCGGTGGTCAAGGAAGTGGAAGCCTTTAAATTCCTCTGCACCACAATCACCAATGACCTCAAGTGGGAGACGAACACCTGCTCCATTATTAAAAGGGCCCATAATGGGATGCTCTTTCTAAGACAGCTGAGGAAACTCAACGTCTCCCGTTCAGTCCTGACTCAATTCTACAGAGCCACCACCGAGAGTATACTCTCCTCGTCCATCTCTGTGTGGTTTGGCTCTGTCTCTGCCATTGCAAAAAACAGACTGCAAAGGATTGTTCGCACAGCGGAGAAGCTGACGGGACAGAAGCAGCTTTCTGTTAGTGAGCTGTACGATGCCAGGGTCAGGAAGCGGGCAGGGAGGATCTTCTCTGACCCCTCTCACCCTGGTAATGGTCTTTTTAAGAAGCTCCCCTCAGGAAGACGCTTCCGTGCCATAGGGACCAAGACCACTCGTCACCTGAACAGTTTTTTCCCGAGGGCCGTGTCCCTCCTCAATATGGACCTCTCCACCACCCCCTGTTGTTCTTGTTAGCTAGTTTTTATTCCACTGACTTTTAAAGAATAATGATGTTTTACGTATATTTTAGTCTTTATTATGGGTTATATCATGTCCTGAGTGTCTTGTCTTAAATGTGTTCTGTCTGTGTGTTTTTATCTGTGCTGTAACACCACAACAAATTCCTGTGTGTCCTTGTGACGCATTTGGCAATAAAGTGTTTCTGATTCTGATTCTGATTCTGATTCTGATAGGTACTGTCGGGGACTCCGTCAGTTTCTCGGTCGTTGTAGACCTTAAGCCTGGTTGTCCACGACAGTCCCCCAACGCTGGTCGCGCTCGGACCCCCAGGTTTCAGTCGAGCTTAGCCCCTGGCCGGTGCGTGTGGTTGCGCTTCCAGTTTAGAGGGGACGACTGTAGGCTATACAGTGTGTGCGTTGCAGCTCGGCTAAGCCTGGCTCTTTAGTTGAGTGTTAAGCTCGTAGATCTTCTGTTTTCAAATGGCCGAATACAGAATATAGGGCTGAAGTGTTAGTGGCTAATCTGGTTAATGTGTTGTAATAAAAATCCAAATCTATGTAACTAAACCTTTCAAATAAATGTAACGAGTAAAAGTAGGTCTACAATATTTGGATCCGAGATGTAGTGGAGTAGAAGTAACAAGTAAAGTACAAATACCTTAAAATTGTACTTAAGTAGGCTACATTAGGCTATTTCAGCAAATGTATTTAGTTAATTTACATCACAGTGGCTAGGGAGTGTGGGGGGTGGACTGTACCGCTGTGTAGTGTTCCCCTCAAACAAGAGGACAATACAGGAAGGTGTGAAAATCGGGCAAAGTAGCAGGAATGTGGTTGAGTGAGAGAGATGAGTGAGAACTCAATGCACTCACGCACTCCTTATATCAGCGCCAGTGTGTGTGTGTGTGTGTGTGTGTGTGTGTGTGTGTGTGTGTGTGTGTGTGTGTGTGCGTGTGCGTGCGTGCATGCGTGCATGTGCTTACTCTGACACACTGGAGCAGCACCATCCCATCCATTAAATGTGCAACGGCGTTTACTGGACCCACGGACAAGTTGGTAGCTAAGATGAATGTGAATGAATACAGCATAGCATGTCAACGGTCATGTCTTCATTATAACAAGTCAAATTAAATTCACATACAATTTCATGCTGTTTAATAAATGCATTTCCAGATGTCACACTGATACGGTGTTGCGTGCAGAGAACAGCTGAGAATAGCAGACCTACAAGCCCACAGCGGTCACATCCGCGACACGGTTGTGAGCTTGTATGTCAGCTGTTCTCGGCACGCAATAGGCCTAAATAATGTTATGGGGTGAAGAATATGTCTCGCTAGGGGTGTCTTAAGGCGCGTTCACACCAGGGTTATTTGGTCCGCTTAAAAGGGACCATGGTCCTCTTTCTCCTTTGGTCCGCTGGTGTGAACGTGCAAAGGGACCATGGTCCCTTTGTTTGGTCCGGACCATGGTCCTCTTGAAAAGGCAGGACTCGGTCCTCTTCCAAAAGGACCATGGTCCGGTCCTCTGCTGGTGTGAACGGAGCCGGACTTTATAGAGGACCAAACGTAGGTCTGATCAGCCTACAGTACATTCTGCATTGTGTGTTGTTCATTGAAAAACAATAGGCTATGGAAAAAAAGAATAAACGACAACTTGTTAATCAATTCTAACTTCAGCTACCTACAGCTTAGCCTACACTCATCAATCTTTATGTTTTGCAGTTGTGAAGCTGGATTAATAATTAGTTCTAAAAGCATTAATTTCTTACGGGAATCACTATTGATATGACCCGACCGCTGATATTTCTTCATTAGATGCAGTAGGCTACACGTTAATAATTGTATCATCTCCTCTCCCTGTGAGCCGTCGCTCCGGTGCGGTGTCTTGTAAGCTACAGCCTACATGGAAACTGGTGACCCATCGTGTGCGGTGACTCCAGGGGTCGCTCTCCGAACACGGTGATCATTGTTTGTTTTGACGCAAATACTGTCACAAACCAGTAAGACTCCCTAATCGGGAGATAAGCGACCGTTGGTCGCTTATCTCCTGTCACACTGCTGACATCAGTATGACATCACACCGTACACAAATGACCCTTATATAAGACCGGCATTATCTACCGACAGATTAGTAACAAGATGTCAAAATCATTGAAGGTTTACCCTACTAACCAACTGTTTACCATAGCAATCGATGCGCACATAACTTCCATCCAACAAGGAAATGTCAAACTTGGCTTTTTTTTCAAGGCATTATTAGGATTTCGCTCTCTTTTCGCTCTCTCACTGGCGTTCACGAGTCAAACTTTTCACATTGTTGTTGGGACGGCAGTAAGATGTCCATAGCCTACTCCAGTCATCGTGTGCTGTGCGTAAAAATAACTGATTTGCAAGCTTACACGGCTGTATCAGAGCTAAATAAATCCTGTGGTCTAAAGAACAGATCTGCAAGCTAGCAACCTGTTAGATATGTTATTTTTAAGCATGCGCCACCGCATATAAAGTTATGGCTCACACGCATATGCTAGATTCAACATTTGGGACAATAGGGATTTGCTATTATTTTATTGTATTTATTTAGGTTATTTATTCATGTAGCTTCACATTTCCAACATGATAAGGATAGGAAATATCTTTATGGACCCGTTGCTTGTAAAGAAAGAAAGAGACAGAGAGAGATTATTTGATGTGGAAACGGTGACGCTTATTATGTTTTTATTTGGCCACGCGTTCTTGCGCTATTTATTGTTAAATGAATCAAGAAGAAGGCTTTATATTAGGCTATATTTTTTTTTTTGAGAGAGAGAAAGAGAGAGATTCCTCCATCCATCGCTAATTACTGCCTGAAATGTGTGAGTTTCGCTTCTTTAAAAAAAGAGATATAGGAAGCGGCTGTGATTAATAACACAAAATGAATTAGAATAGGCAGTGAAGTAATTTTCCATAGGAATAGCCTATTCTGTCAATAGATCAACAGCAGCCTGTATGACCATGTCCACGTGTCATTTTGTTTACATATTTGATTCTTTTAACAAAAGTCCTGTGTGAACGCTACCCGGACCAAATTCAAAATGCAACAATGTAAACATTTGGTCCCTGATCCGGACCTTTTAAGCGGACTTTGGGTGAGAACGTGCCCTTACAAGCCAAAACACACACAGGAGATGGAATGAACTGAAACCAAACCGCTTCACAGCAACCACACTTTGTGGTTGTCCCTTTTATGCCCATATATGGAGAACGCTGATGTCATCGATATTAAGCCCATTTCTGGGAATGCCCATATATGGACATATTGTGTATATTTTCCCCATTCATTTCATCCATAGACATTTTATAAAGTATTTATTTAAAAATATTTTAAGCCTCTGAAAAAGCCACCCCGGCTTGTGAGGAATCATGACAATAAACACATTTTTTGGAATGCAACGATTAACTCTCCCAACGCTTTGAACGTTCACGTTCGCCCCAATTCGCAAGACCTCTCCGCCAATACGGCGCTCGTTCGGTTCGTTCGTCTGATGACTGTAAGCTGATGAGGGGTCACGCGGCCGTGTACTGTAAACACATTTTCCGCGGTGATGGTGTAAAAAATCCATTATGCGTTAACATCAACGGAGAACAATTCACTTCCTTGTTGATTTCCTCTGGCTGTAAGGCTCTGTGGCCAGTGACTGGTCTTCTTCTTCTTCAACACATAACAGGCAAATTCACATTCATTCTCGCATGACGCCGCCCTCTGCTGCCTGGCAGACCAAAGTGCACTATTGCACAACCCAAAAAAATAAAAATAAATAAATAAATGTCTGTCTGTCTATCTACTATAACGTCGCAAAGGTAAGCCGCTTTTTGATGGCACCAGACCCAATAAATAAATAAATAATCTGGCAGTAGGAGAGTTAATTAGAAAGTTAAAAAAAATTGCAGGGTACAACACTGTGCACATAATCTTTGTCAGAACTGCAGAAACTACACTCCCACAAAGCATTGCGAATGACATTTATTCCCTGAAATGTATCCCATAGACCACGCTCAGTTTAGTTATCCAGGCCAGGATATGGCCTGACACGTAATGATTTTCATCTCTGTGGACGCTCTTATCTTCATATTTAAAATAGTTCATTATATTAGTAAAAGAAAGACGCTCACTCGCCTCGTGCACAGAGTTCTCCTGAAGTGCATTAATCTGCCGGGCTGACAGGGGGCAGTAGCTATTTCCGAGGTAACCGCAAGCTCCACCTATCACAGACGCGTACATTTTTAGCAGTAGGAGTAATGTAGTTCATGTGATCTTAACACTTTGCCGTCCGAAATAGAATGGTGGTTGGTAGATTAGCCGTGAGATTTCTATTATTGTATTGTGATCTGAGACATAATATTATGTTTATAAACATGACCCCGCCGCCCTTCCTTCTTGGACAGCGCCGTTGTTTTTTCTTTTTTTTTTCCCCCCAGGTCATAAACTCACCGTGATTATCTGGTTCTCCGTTGGGATAGAATGGGGGTTTTGGCCGATCATCGATCTCCCTGTGCGTTTCGCGTGCGCGACCCCTTCACGTAAATGTCCCCGCAAATAGTCCATGTGTGACTCAAAAGCAGAACTGAAAATTTTCGCTAGCATAGCCCCTAGCATGGCTGCTGTAGAAGCACCAGGGTATAGACAGTAACCGAATAGGGTAATGTGCCTTGGAAAAGGAAAGGCCAATGACATCACTTCTGCTTCATGTCAGCCCAGCCATGAGCTATCAATGCACGAGTGGTGACTAGGGAAGGTTAGACGATCGCCGATTTTCGGATCAAAATCATTTATTCCGGTTTTAATGACAAAGTCCGGGAAAGTACGACGTGGCTGAGACTCCCCGCTGGGATGTGCGATAGAGTACGGTTTTAACATTAAGGGGCTCCCCGTGGCTTTGAAAGGGTTAATTGTGGGCTGGCTGAAAGCGTCCACCGTGCGTCTCGATCACCGTGCGTCGCGATCACTCACGCTTGCAAAAAAGTCCCTCCCCCGTAAAACGCTCAGAATAGGGCACAGTTTCAGACTACTGCGTGAGCTGAGTCTGAGATCAGGCTATTTTCACATAGGCTCAAAGGTTTTATGGTCATGATTCACTGCAATCCTGGATGGATTGGTTCTAGGCTTAACATAATTGTTTTTTTGTTTGTTTTTAGTGGGACCAGTAATCCACTTCCGCTGCGATGCTATACCAAGCGTGTTCTTTACAGCTCTGTCTAATGGCGTGTTTATGTGTGCAGCTTGGTAAAATCAAATTGATCCCAGTTTAGGACAGAGGACAATTTCACGATGAAAGTAAATCGCTGTGTGAGTGAATGTGTCGTCATACCCTGGGCGGCACGTGTACTGGACCTCTGACCCAAAGACGAAATCATCTCCCTCCATAAGCTGGAACTCTGCATGCTCTGCATCAGGGGGACCGCATGACTCAGGCACTGTAGGTTAATTATTTAAGGTTAGTATGGTCCAAAAGGGGGGGGTCATCAAATATTTGGTTGAGAATTTGGGTGGGGGGGGGGGGGGGGGGTTGGCTTTAGGCGGGTTATGCAACTTTAATTAGTTTCATTTTGTATTTAAAAATGTCTGATTTGTTGTTTTTCATATGTGTTTAAGTAAAGTTCCCCCTGGTGGTTAGGGTTAGGGTTAGGGTCTAAAAGGGCCTAATTTTGCACAGATGTAGCCCAGGGCATGCTCTAATGATTTAGCTAGGGCGCCCGAGTCGCTTGTTTGGGAGGCGCATTGATCTTGGAAATGTTAAAACTCTGAAGGATGTTGGCCTATTTACCACTGTTTTAAACCAATCAGAATCCAGAATTTGAACAGAGAAAAAGTGGTAGAAGGCTCTGTTTTTTTATATATATGTATATATCGGTATCGTATCGGTATCGGTGATGGCCCCCCTCTCTAGAATCGGTATTGTATCGGATCACAAAAAAGTCTATCGGTCGGTCAAATATGTTTAAAATATATTTTCATGAACGGAAATGACAAACCGATCATGCAGAGATTATGGAATAGTTGTCTGGTTACGCAAGACTAATAGCCCACCATGGAGACACACAGTTGACAGAAATATATTATATATATTATGTTATATTATAACATAATAGGACTGATCGTGGATAGCTTAAGTCGGGAAATGATCAACCCCGGCTGGGTCACCTGGGCGAGGGTGTATGATGTTGCGAGACCCGAAACACCCGTCGACCCCAGGCTACATCACTGATGATACGTCCCAGTTGCATCCTTGTGATGTTTTTTTTTTTTCACTATTAGTTCTATTTATAGTGGCTCATAGGAATAGACTATGTGACAACCAGGAATAGTTTGGTGACCACCGGAGACTCGGTTGACGGCCGGAATTTAGACGGCACCCGGGAGCAGGTTGGGTTAGCGCCCCAGCCTGTGTCTTCCGTGAGGAAGAAGCCCAACAAATCCATGGTGAGGCCTTTAGGAGGGCCATTCAAGCCGCAAGTAGAGCCTGCAGCGCCAGCTTTTCAGGGTGGAGCTTGCAGTACTACCACCAGCCAACCCTTGCGGCCAAACCACCTGCAGCAGCTGAATGGAATGTTTGGATTGGGGTCTGGTGCAACGCACAGGTTCTGAACCTGGTGAGAGCAGGAGAGGACCTGGTGAGACGTAGGAGGAGCCCGGCCAGGAGTCAACCCATAGAGCCTAGTTCTTCCACGCGCCAGAATAGTACCCCCAATCCCGGCAGAGTAGTTCCGGTGCAGCACATTGAGTGCCCCTGTCTTTCCCTAATAGGACTGATCGTGGATAGCTACTGGGACGTAAGTCGGGACTTGATCAACCCCGGCTGGGTCACCTGGGCGAGGGTGTATGATGTTGCGAGACCCGAAACACCCGTCGACCCCAGGCTACATCACTGATGATACGTCCCAGTTGCATCCTTGTGAGTTTTTTTTCACTAATGAGCGTTAGTGAGGACCAGAGCTGTCTATTGGAGAGATCCTCCATGTGGCCAGGTCTTCTACAGAGCCTTCTATTGGCATAAGCATAAGTCAGATTTAATGCTATTTAATCATGTTTAATCCTCTTACAGTATGTTACATAACTGACACTATTATTTTTAGGTTAATATTCAAACATTGTCATAAATGTTATGGGTGAAATGATTAAGAAATATGATTGTTTTGAATTTTTCCTGAAAAACTTAAAAACATAGGTCATTAGTTTAAGGTGACAACACGTAACACATGAATTGCTGTCAAAATCAACACTGTTATAGATTTATGATCAGAAAATGTTCACTTACTGAAACATGATTCAATCCCGTACCACTGACCACGTGAGCACACAATGGATTTGCCTTTGCCTTGTGCAACATAATATCCTTTTTCACACTGAAACGATACGTTCCTCCTGTCAGGAAACATTGTCTGGTATTCATACATGATGACAGCATGAGGTATTTCATCAGGCTGTGGACATGCATTTATGTCCCCTGTAAACAGTTCAGTTAATCATTGGGAGGGTAAAGTTAGAAACACTTTGTTATGAATACAGGGACTTTAACACTTTTTGTGGAAAAAACATCTCATAGGCTTACTTTCACAGATTGGAGGTGATGTCCAGCTTCCATCTCTACATGTTGTACTGACACTTCCACTGAGTGTATAGCCTTCATTACACTTAATCATAATCTGTTTTCCATTCTCATATGGAGGAGGTGTGCATTGTGCATTGGGGATCTTTGGGTTAAGGCAATCGTATTCATCTGAAAAGAAATAGCATTTGCAATTTTAGATTTCATTGGCGCCCGGTCGGGCCGTGGCGTCGACAAAAGAACACTCGAAAAATGAACGCTCCTTTCTCGATCTGGCTGATATTCCACATACATGTACTGTAACATTAGGGGCCACAGGGTGGCTTATGCCCACCCTTGATTATGATGTACAACAATGTGAATATGCTCACTGCTACCATGTGATACACAGTACTTCAATCAATTGAAGTACTAGTGCAGAAGAAATACACGTGTGAGTGTGTGTGTGTGTGTGTGTGTGTGTGTGTGTGTGTGTGTGTGTGTGTGTGTGTGTGTGTGTGTGTGTGTGTGTGTGTGTATTTAGATAGAATTCCAGCATACAGTATATGGCACACTTACCTATGCATTGTGGTGTCTGTGTCCAGCTGCCATTTTGACATGAGCTTGTTGCCCACCACCCCTCTACGTTAGGTTTACGTCCCTGGTCACACCTGTAATGAATTGTTGCTTCATGAGGATAGGACCCTTTCTCTGGTGCAAAAAACCCACCCTCCAGTTTGGGAGCAGGACAATCTGTTTCCCCTCTTTGACCTGAAACAGAAAAGGTTTTACAAATTCTAATTTTGAAAGAAATCCAGAAAAATAAATAAAGATCATTTACTATTTTGTTAGGTGCTAATTCAGTCCAACAGCAGAATATGAGTGCTTCAAAAACATGACCATCAATATGTGCTTTAAAATATTTCAAAACATTTGAATAGATCACTCACTATTCAGTGAGAAACAGAATGTGTACAATGTAGGCTATATCCACAGTGTGATGTAAAATGTGGCATAACAGTGCTTCCAAATGGCTGTATCTTCTCTGCTCTGTACCCAGGCTGTACCTTGTCCGGACATTCATTTATCGAGTTGGCCACATACAAGCCACGTTAAATAAATAAAAAACAGAGGTCTTTCTAAATACCCTAAACGGAGGCATTTCCTGTTTACAGGCTCTTTCAATGCATTTGCACACATGGGACTAGAGAGCAGAGGAGAGCGTTATGTAATCTATTACTCTAGTTAAACAATACATAATACTTATGTATTACTTGGCACAAGTGCATGTCCAGTCCCAGTTGGGGTTGAGACACCAGGCGCAGAATCTCCTGCAAGAAGGTGACAGATATAAAAATTAATCTAGCTACAAGCATTTTAGGGGTACAAGCGAGCATTTACCCAGAATTAGCAACTGTATACGAACAACATTTCTAAACATTATTAAACACTATTTCTATTTATCTACGAGGTTTCACCTAGCTTTGTTTGGTTTTGTAAGTCTATTTCCATTCCTAAATGATTTAAAAGAGTTATTCATTCATGTTCATAAAATGTGCACTTACTGTCACATGGTGCAACCAAATCCCAATCCCACAAACCAAGAACACACATAATGGATTTGCTTTTGCCTTGTGCAACAGAATATCCTTTTTTACATTCATATGATAAGGTCTTCTCATCAGGAAACATGGTCTGGTATTCATGCATGATTACTGCATGAGGTATTTCATCAGGCTGTGTGCATCCAAATACATCCTCTGTGAATGAATATGTTAATTACGGAGAGGAGAACAAAAAAGATAAAGTTAAAAACACTTCACAGGGATTTGAATTTTAAAACATTAAACTAACACATAGATTAAGGTATGGTAAGTGATATTCTATGGTTGAGTTTTATTTTGTAAAAAGGCAAAAGCACTCTTTTCTGATAATAATAATTGCTACTGGTCTCCCTGTCTCTCCAGCTCTTTAATAAACGGGGATTTTTTCAGGTACAGTAGGTGACAAAATGCCAGCCAATCAGAAGAGAGTATCCATGTATCTGCTTATTTTGTTTTAATAGTGTTTCAGTTCCAGTTTTGTCATTTATTTGTCATCACTTCCAATTCCACTTGTTTAATCTGTATCCTGTTTAAGGTCTCTATTCTAATTGGATAAAATTGGTATCCCGACCTGAAACTGCATTTTCTGTTTAAACAAAGAGCTGGAGAGACATGGAGACACAAGCAATGTTAATAGAAAATCACTTATCCTACCTTTAACAACTACCTGTTCAAACATCTCATAGGCTTACTGTAACAGATTGGAAGTGATGTCCAGTATCCTTGTCTGCATGTAGCAGTGAGAATGTCATCACCGATTTCATACCCTTCATCACACTTAATCCTAATCGTTTCACCATCCTTGTATGACCTGCGAGGGTAGTGTGCATTGGGGATCTCTGGGCCAAGGCAATCTTTTAGACCTGAAGAGAAAGCATTTGCAACTCATTTTATTTACCATGTTCATTCGGCAGCCACAGGGTATCTCAGTCACAGACCTTTTGTCATTGATTGTTGCGACCGTCAGTTCTCAGTTAGTATCAAAGCAGCCACCTCATGTCTGTCAGTGAGTGAGTGTGTCACTCTAATAGACAACAACATTTCACTATCGACTTCAGTCCCTCTCCCCCATAGTTCCTCCCTCCGTAAAGGCAAGTTGTAAGTAATTAATTATAATAATTGTGGGCTCGCTGAAAGCGAGCACACGTATGTTATCCTCATTATTTATCTAACAGTCAGTCAGTCAGTCATACTATATAAGTTCTCCTCAAAATGTTGGCACCTTTCTACTCCTACATACTTACACCGAAAATCACCATTCAAAAATCACTGTGTTCAGCTTACTGTGGAGACGTGTGCTATTACTTTTAGCAAAAAATGGCCAAAGGTAGGAAGCTGTAGGAAGCCTTTGAAAGTGCAAACTTTGAACAGGTATAGCTCATGCTCTGTTTGACGTACAGCCATGAAACCTGGACACACATAATATGCGTCTCCTCATGCCAAACGACTTTGACACTCTGACTTTTGACCTCTGACCTTTAGATCTTCCACCATTTTGAATTATATGAAAAACTGTAAAAATCTATCTCCTCCTGGGATTTTCGCGTCATGCGCACAGAAAGTTTTTACATGAAATTTGGACCAATACCTACTCAGGCTATGGGGTAAGAAGTTTGTACGTGAAATAATTTTTTAATACGGTAATTCAATGAATATTGCAGTTTTATGCAAATTATTCTTCTGCCTCTAAATCATACATGCAAAGTCACATATCATGACATTTGGCAAAGATGTAGAGGGTTAGTCCAAACACTGAAACCAATCTTATTCCAATTGGCCAAAGGGGGGGCGCTATACGAAGCGTTTGAAAATTGGCATAAGTCATGCCTCGTTTGGCTTGTAAACATGCAACTTGCTTTCATCATTTTGAGCTTAAACACGATTTTTGAGCAATTTGCATGAAACATTCTACACACAATCTAACAACCTTTAACATGCCTATGAAGTGCACTTTTTTATTTTTTATAAGGGTAATAATAATAATAATAATAATAATAATAATAAATATAGCTGCAAGAAAACGTGGCACCCATTTCACATTGGCCTATTATAGCGCCACCAGGAGGCCAAAAAAACCTACCTGACTGGCCGGAGATCTGTTCTCGGAAGAACACTGCTTCTAGTTTTTCTTTGATTTCTTTTCCCACTTTTCTTGCTTTTCCTGCTTTTTTCCGCAGTTTTTTCCCTTTCATACTTTGTCCTGGCTTGCACTTTATCGCTGCTTGCAGCTATATCTTTATTTTGATGTAATTGTCCATACCATTAAGTTCATGTAATAACACTGCTTGATGCATTGTAGCTTGGGCATTCCCATTTATGTCCTTAATATTGATAACATAATATCCTTAATAATGTCCTTAATATTGACAATATAGGAATCTTCATATATGGGCATAAAACGTACGTTAGTTAGAAACAACAAGGAGGGCCTTGGTGAGTTAGGGCCTTGGTTTGATGCCTGTGGATCTCCATATATGGGCATAACGGGGTACCCTAATATTCTCATTTTCGGCCTGGGATTTATGACATCAGAAATCTCCATGTATGGGCATAAAAGGTTTTTTTCTTTTTCTGGGAATGACCATATATGGACTTTTATACCCTGAGAAATCTCGTAGCTTGTCTGACTGTCAGTACAGGAAGTGATGTCACGTGACATCCTTTTTATGCCCATATATGAGTCATTCTGTACCACATCACTGTGACTCACTGACATCACGTGACATCACTTCCTGTACTGACAGTCAGACAATACTGACAGTCAGACAAGCTACGAGATTCTTTTCAGGGTATAATGCGACCTTCGGTCGCAATTATAGCCATTTTTTGGGGGTTGAAGCGATATATATATATATATATATATATATATATATATATATATATATTCGGGCCGGTTAGGGCCTTAAATATATGATAATTAGTTGGGCAGACAGACAGACAGACAGACAGACAGACAGACAGACAGACAGACAGACAGACAGACAGACAGACAGGCAGGCAGGCAGACAGACAGACAGACAGACAGACAGAGACACACACACACAATAAAACACAATGCAAAAATACCTTGTATTTACACTTACCTATACATTGTGGTGTATGTGCCCAGTTGCCATCTTGACATGAGCTTGTTGCCCACCACCCCTCAGCGTTAGGTTTATGTCGCTGGTCACACCTGTAATGAATTGTTGCTCCATGAGGATACGTCTCTTTCTCTGGTGCAAAAAACCCTCCCTCCACTTCGGGAGAACGGCAGCCTCTTTTCTCCCTTTGCCCTAAAATGGAATAATAATTACAATGTTCTTTATTCATTGTGTTATTTGGTCCATCCACCCAGCCATCCATCCATCTTCAACCTGGGGCATCAGTTTAATTGAGGTTTCCAGAGTTCCCTATCCTGAGCAACCTTATGCACTTAAAGAAAGAAACCAAGAAGAACAAAAAGAGGAACAAAATGAAGACATCTAAAGTACCCACATGGGACTAGAGATAGTCTGCCCATAAGTCCGAAGGTTCATCAGTCCGAAGGTTCATTAGTCCGAATTGTCCAGGAGCCAGCCCAGCCCTCTGAATGTTCTCTGCTAACTTTTTTTCACTATTATTTCCTGTTGGCATATACCTTGGGCCATCACAAGTTCATACTGAACACCCCCAACTCGGGCCGTTTGGTCTCAGGGGCCCCAAAACCCATTTTTTGGTACATTAATTATGTAAATGTATATAATAATTCACTAGAATTACATACATTGTCACACATGTATGAAATTTGGCATGGAGTATCCTGACACATAGGGGTAAGTAGCAGAATAGGATTCTGGTGATTGCTACCATTGTATTTTAGGATATCACCCAGAACATCCACAGAAACACCCAAAAAATGCTGTCCGCTTGACAATTCCTCATCAAATAGGATTATTTTCAAGCACTTTATGGTGAATATAACTACCTCTCCTCTATATAGAAAACCTCCCACATGCATAAGCTACAATTTGAGCCCAAGATGATCTTAGTATCTTGAACATTACCATTTGTGTAGTCAAAATATGACACTATACCTCAAATCAGAGAAAATTGGATTTTCAGTCAGTAGCTTTACAGAAGCCTAGAATCTAACAATGGGTTCACAAATACTGCTATTTGGAGTTATAAACATGAGAAATGAATACTAGCAGGGAAGCAAATGTTTTGAAATGGTATTCAAAAATATGTTTTATGTTTGATATGCACAAAATAGCTTGTTGCAATACAATAATAATACAGTAATACAGTATAGCAAATACATGTAACAACAGAACAAGTAAATACACTGTAAATATAGAAAATGGAATAAACGACAAATAAAGTCAATGACAAGGGGCAGCAGAGTCCTTGTTTTACTCTTTTGACATACAAAGAAAAAACTAATTGCAAAAAGAGTGGTTATGTCATGCCTAATAATTCACCCATCCAGTACATCGTGTTATCTGCTTCATGTTTATTCATCATCATCATCATCATCATCATAGGCCTATTCATCTTCCTCATTAATATTTGAATGAATTTCTTCTATAGGTCATACTCGTCTGTCCCCTCTTCAAACAATGTATCAATGAGGGCTTTAGGGATGACGTCACCTTCAAACCACAGAGGCTTTAGTTTACCATTTTCTGAGTTCAGGTGAAACCCATGGTCAAGAGATGATGGAATTTCTGGGTTGTTCTCATGAGCCCTCTCCCAGATGCATGTCTGAAAGTTTACTCTTTTGATGTGCTGAAAGAGCACACTCTTGCAGGGCGGAAACGTTGAGAGGTCAATGGAGACCTGGTCGAAGCTCGAGGCTTGAGCCACACATTTTCTTCATCTTAATCTCTCTTGCTTTATTGACATGCGTTAGATTGCTTTACCCGAGGACCAAAGCCATAGAGGCGACAGGTGAACTCTTCAACAACAGTTATCACAAGCTCATCAAGCTCCCAAGAGTTCTCCACTGCAGCAAAGATCGGCATGAACTTGAATGCTGATTGAAGCTTGATTAGTCGCACCTTTCCTTTGCCTTTGAATCCAGAGGTGCAGTCAGCACCAGTGAAAGCCAGCTGGTTGATATTAATCAGCTTATATCCCATGTGAAATATGATGTCTACGGTGAAGGATTTGGCATAATAGAGGAGAATGAAGAAAATGCCAGTGTCTTTTGCTCTGACTCTGACAGTTTTGATGTGAGGCATTGTGTTTTGGATATGATTGATGTAGATCAGGGGTGGGCAACTTTGATGATGGCGAGGGCCACTATATTTCCACCTTCACTCCAGAGGGCCACATTGCATATTGCTACGTCCTACTTTGTCATTCTAGTATCTCATACAAAAGTAAAAATAGCAGATCTACAAGCTCAAAACGCATCGTGCTGCGATGCGTTTTGAGCTTGTAGATGGGCTATTTTTGCTTCTTTTGAATTGGAATCCTGAATTATTTGTTTTATTTTTTAATTGGAATCCTGAAATGTAACATTTTGATTTAATTTCAAACGCATTTAGTTATATACTCATGTTAACTTTATTAACCTAAATACAAATACGCTGGACATAAAAGAAGACATTTTAATACTACTATACTAGTCATTAAGCTACTAATATAGACTGACAGAATTAAAGCAGGTCATGTTTGGAATTATAACAGCTGAAATCAATAATATATCAGTATTCCGGTCATAGGCGGACTTTATGGGGGTGCAGGGGTGCACTGCACCCCCCAGGCATTTCTGAGCATTTAGGAAAACAAAGTCTCTAGCCCATTCTTGTCAAGAGTTATGACTTTTTAAAGAATTAACCAACTAATAGTCACTGGTTTCTCCCCATCACACAGAGACCAGCTGGCAACAATAAGTTGATTGATTGGAATGTTAAGTGATCAGAGCCTCTCTGTCTGAAGATAGCATTGCTAAGAATGGGGGTTGTCAGACTATGAATATACCTGAACATACCTGCAATATCCGAACTGTACACAAAGATTACACATATTAGGCTTGAAACATAATTAAAAAGGGGTTTAAAATGTAAAAATATATTTTTTGTATTTATTATTCACTGATATTCCCTTATTGTTCATTACTTAAAATAAATGAAATTACAATAATTATTGTCCTGCATCAAACAAAATGTTTTGTAACCATTTAGAAATTATAGCTGAGATTATCAAATGGTTTATTCTTATTGGCATTTCTTGTAAGCTACAACTGTGTTTCCAATAATGAAAGTAGCTATTTTACTTAATAATGAACACAATTTGTAAAATGACACTGCTCTAACCACACATAATTGTACTTGTGTTTTATTTGGTACACTAGTGGTCTGGTGGACACAATGAATAACAGTAGTTGGACAGTGTGATAAGTTAGTGTTGAGGGGTTGGTTGACAATTGGCATGTTGCTGCTCAAGCCTGCCCCCCCTAGGGCAAATGGCAAAGTCCGCCTATGATTCCGGTATCAACCTGTGGGCCGCATTAAGTGAAGGTGGGGGCCGCATGTGGCCCCCGGGCCGCCAGTTGCCCATGTATGATTGCCCTCACATCAGTTTCTTCATGGTTTGAAGA
This sequence comes from Nannobrachium achirus, assembly GCF_963921795.1. Lineage (NCBI taxonomy): Eukaryota > Metazoa > Chordata > Actinopteri > Myctophiformes > Myctophidae > Nannobrachium > Nannobrachium achirus. The sequence continues at coordinate 56,556,453 of NC_137814.1, read as the reverse complement.
GAGCTCAGGTACAGTAGAAGTGTTTTAGAAATGTCTCCAGCTAGACCTGCTTCTATCCTGTAGGCTTGACCATACTCAATGGAGATGATGGGCCTTCTAAGTATCTCTAAAACACATAGAATGTATATAGATCTAGAACACATATAATCAAAAACATAGATCTAGAACATATAGAATTCATAGATCTAGAACAGAAATCCCACAACACACACACAGTGTGGCTCAGCGCTTCTTAAACAATTTACTTGTACAGTAAGGTACAGTGCAGTAAGGTACAGTGCAGTAAGGTACGGTACAGTACAGTAAGGTAAAGTAAAGTACAGTACAGTACAGTAAGGTACAATACAGGAAGATACAGTACAGTAAGATACAGTAAGGCACAGCACAGTAAGGTACAGTACAGTACAGTACAGTACAGTACAGTACAGTACAGTACAGTATAGTACAGTACAGTACAGTACAGTACAGTACAGTACAGTACAGTACAGTACAGTAAGGTACAGTATAGTAAGGTACAGTACAGTAAGGTACAGCAATGATGCTGGGTGACCAGAGGGCACTGTTGTGCAGCCTAGCCACAACAGTACTGTAGGCATACTGTACAGACAGGAACAGATTGAGAAGGGCACTGTTTGCAGACTAGACACACACACACACACACACACACACACACACACACACACACACACACACACACACACACACACACACACACACACACACACACACACACACACACACACAGGGTATAGCTGCTCAGATTCACCGCTCTACTTCGAACCAAGGTTTGATTTTCTCTTTGTATGTCAAATGATGAAAAAAGAGGAAAACAAGGACTCTGCTGCCCCTTGTCATTGACTTTATTTGTGATTTATTCCATTTTCTATATTTACCGTGTATTTACTTGGTCTGTTTTTACAGTACATTTTGTTTCACATGTATTTGCTATACTGTGTTACTGTATTATTATTGTATTGCAAATTTGCAACAAGCTATTTTGTGCATATCAAACATAAAACATATTTTTGAATACCATTTCAAAACATTTGCTTCCCTGCTAGTATTCATTTCTCATGTTTATAACTTTAAATAGCAGTATTTGTGAACCCATTGTTAGATTCTTGGCTTCTGTAAAGCTACTGACTGAAAATCCAATGAGTGATATCATAAAATACAATGGTAGCAAGCACCAGAATCCTATTCTGCTACTTACCCCTATATGTGTCAGGATACTCCATGCCAAATGTCATACATGTGTGACAATGTATGTAATTCTAGTGAATTATTATATACATTTACATAATGAATGTACCAAAACAGCCCTGAGACCAAACGGCCCCAAGTTGGGGGTGTTCAGTATGAACTTGTGATGGCCCAAGGTATATGCCAACAGGAAATAATAGTGAAAAAAAGTTAGCAGAGAACATTCAGAGGGCTGGGCTGGCTCCCGGACTATTAGGCTTAATGTTAGGCATAGTATTCTTAACAAATTCTGACTAATGAACCTTCGGACTAATGCCATGGCACCAGTTACATAATCCATTACAAATATAAAATCTAACATGAATATAGATCCACAAGCATCAATTGTAAGGGTACAAGCAATTAAGCTTTTTTTTTTCTTTTTTTTTTGCTTATTTTAGTCCGTTTTGTGGTATCAAATGTTTCATGCTAAATACAAGAAAAACTAGTCTTACAGAAAAATAAACCACATTTCTGACCAAAAAGTACAGTATAGGCTGAAGTCATAGCTTATTATGCCTACCCTTTTACAAAACAGAGATAAGATGGAAAATGTCAAATGGAGAGAGAAAACAAAAACAAAGAAAACAAAAAACTAAAGAAAGAAAAGACACATTGCTGCGCATGTTCGGGGTTCAAACATTGGAGTCAGTATTTGCATTTAAGCATTGATCCAGAATCAACAACATTTCTAAACATTATCAAACACTATTTCTATTTATCTACCAGCCATAGGTTTCAGCTAGCTTTGTTTGATTTTGTTGGTCGATTTCCATTCACAAATCATTTTAAAGAGTTATCCACTAACAAAATGTTCTTACCATTTAATGCCTCAAGAAAGAAACCGAGAAGAACAAAATGAAGACATCTAAAGTACATTTTTGTTGGGAGCTATTTCAGTCCAACAACAGCAGAGTACAAGGTGCTTCACAGAATGACTGTCAATATGTGGGCCTGCTTCTGATCACTATACAAGTTAATCATTGTCAAAGTTGAACTTGTATTAGTATTTCTTTGAGAGGAATTGGTTTTAATTTATTTATTAGAGCTTAATGCTACGTGGGATATCAACTTGTTTTAATTATACACACATATATATATATACACACACTCACACACTCACACACACACACACACACACACACACACACACACACACACACACACACACACACACACACACACACACACACACACACACACACCTAGCCTAAACCTTATTTTAGTTTTTAAATGTACAAATGAAACCTTTAAAAATGATCTGCAGATAATTCTTTCCACCTGATCGATTCTACTTGTAGATCAATTTGTGAAATGTATACCTCCATGTTTGTTCATTTAACAAACACAGAGTTTCAAATAACAAGTCCCCCCTCTATTCTGTTGACTCTGGGACCTCTGACTTTGGTTGGATTCTGAGCTTACTTTTTATCCTGACATTGATTTCATTAGAACTAAAATAAACATCAGTCTTAAATGATTGTACAGATCAATCAGTTGTTTTATTTTAAAAATAAGAAAACATATTGCTTAGCAGCTGTTATTCCATGTACTGGACTATGGTGACATAATTTACCAGAAGACCCCTGACCCCTCGCCTGCCGCACTGATACGCTGCTGTTCTATTTGTCCAGCGTTGCCGTGCGGTGAACATGTTCTCCCATGGTTTTTCCCACCGGGGGAAATGGATGTGCTGTGTGGCAGCGCGTCACATCCAGTTGGGGTTACCGCGTGGCACTTCACGTGCGTCGATACCGCGACGCGATGCTGTGCAGCCGCCCGCGTCCAGTGTGTCCTCCCCTTTAATGAACTGGTGGTGTATTCTCTCTCCGCATCACAGTCTGGAAAGCCTCGTATCTCCAAGTGGAAGTGGACTGTAGAACTCGTTTGAATACAACCGCGGCTTCTGATTGGTCTTTGGTGATGTCTGTCAAACACACCAATCATGGCACCGTGTCTTTAAAGAATATACAAAAAACCTAATAGGCCTACTTACATAATGCATGTAATATCGGGGAACAACCTACAGTACATGGATAAGATTACAAAGTAGAACAATGAATGTCTGTCTGGATGTATTTTTTTAGACAAAGTTTATTCAATTCAAATTTGTATCATGTGTCTGATGCCTGAAGCAGTGTACATTTTGACTATGATGGAAAATGTACGCAGACTACATTTTTTCACTGACACACACTAAATAAAAACTAGGTTAAACTAAAACATGTTAAAGTTATACCATGTAACTTTTTTTATAAAACAAATCTTAAAATGGTCCTAACTGTTAAATCGCTAAAGTTTTAGAACCCCCACTCCGTTATTTTCAGCTTCAAAAGCCTTCTCTTTATATGTTTTCTATGAGCCGTGAGGGGGGGAGAATTTCGCGGCAAAATGATGTCATCATACTACCGGCCAATCACAGCGAGGGTTATACACTGCCGGCCAGTCACAGCGCATCTTGGAGTGGGGTCGCTAGGACGGCCATATTTGTAGTCTCCCGTGTGTCTCTATACTCGGGTGCACGGTGAAGCATGGGTGAAGGAGTGTATCTCCGGAATGGCTGAACGCACAGGAACCAGGGACCCCTCAAAAGATAGATCTCGGCGAGGTGGAGGCAGACGCGGGGGTGTGAGAACCGAAAAACGGCCGAAAGACGCGGACGTGACCGAGGTTTGCTATAGAGCTACTGACCACAAGTTGAGCAACTTACACAGTATAGCTTTAATGATTTCAAAAATAAAAACTAGACTAAGCCAATAACTAAAATACAGTAGTTTAGTTTAGTTAGTGTTGCGCGCTTAAAATAGCAGATCTACCAAGTGTAACATCAGGCCCTTCAAAAAAACAACTGTAGTCGACAATTTAGTCGACAAAAATGTTATGATAGTCAACAAAAACTAGACTGAAACTAAAACATTTCAGATGACCTAAATATGACAAAAACTAAATCTAATTTTGCCGTCAAAATTAACCCTGTGGGCTGTGTGCAAATAAGAAAAGGAAAGTTACATAGTGCAGCTTTAATTCAATTCAATTTCTCTAATGGTGCAATTTCTTTACAGATATAGGTCCAATTTTAACTTTATTTAGTTTTTTTTATGACACAATGGTGACTAATGCTTTGAATGGTTTGTTGGCATAATAATATATGTAAGGTATCGATATGGTAAAAAAACGTAAAGGGGCTATGTATATGCAAGACCTGCGCAGCCGTGATGTGCACGATGACTTCCGTGCGTGTCATCACTATGCGCCGGAAGGCCTTGGCTTCCATTACCTCTAGGCTAATGTTATTGTTAGAAGCACATTATTTCGGCTATTTGGCCGCGAATAAAGGCTGTCCGCTTCCAGAAAAGCATAGATTCAGAGAAAGGGGGTCTTAAAGTTGGCCATCTGCATTGGATTACATTGAATACATCGGCGGAAAACAACGGCGGCGATCGCGGTAAACAACGCCGACCATCGGACCACCTACAGCTTCAATAATCAGCTCACAGGTAGACCGAAGCATTGCGTCGCTAGCCAACAAAAGAGCCGAACTATGTTGCAATGTAACTACTGTACTTTTTTCTTCCCTTTTTATTAATATCACGTAGATGTGTTTCTTTTGGTAGGCCTACTTTAAATAGCTATAATGAGGCTGTGAATTTTTTTTCCCCCCCATCCACTTCCATTATAAAAGAATCTGCCCTGGTTGTTTCGACCCACCTAGTAACAAGAGCAAAATGGGGCGGGATTTGACATATGGTCTATTGGAGGTCCACTCCCAGGTCGTGGTAGGACAGGGGTGACATCATCCATCTCATCTATCAACCTGACATGTGCTGTATAGGATATAACATGAAAGCAACCTCAGCCAATCTGTGACACTTAATGGAAAGTTACAGATTTATTGTTTTGCTTAACTTTACAATTGTCTGCTAGTTTAACTGTTTTATTGCCTTGTGTACAGTAGACTGCTACTACTGTAGCAGTCGGCCTCCAAGCTCACAATGCATCGTGCTGCGACGCGTTGTGAGCGTCGCAGCAAGAAAACTGCATTTAGACACAGACACGCAATACACTACAGGTCCTACACTTGAATTAGGCTACAGTATTACACCTACTGTAACATGAAACATGATTTAGGCTAATCCTAAAGGAAATAATGATCTATAATAAGCCTCTTCATATTGCTCATTGTTCCATACAGAATGGTATTGGTAAGGGTTAGCAGGGCTAGCAGAATCACCTATAATAAGATAAGATGTTTATGGTCACTGTACAATAGCAGGGTTATCACGATACACTGTGTTTTCGGTGCGAGCACTACGCACGTAACATAACGTTACCGCACAGCACTGCATGCACAACGATAGAAGACGCTGCCCCGTCGGCAGTAGAGATGAGACGTTCGCGAACAATTCGGTTCTCTTGAACGGCTCTTTTAAATGAATGATGCAATCCGGTTCGCAGTCGCGAGACACAGAGTACTGACTGAGTGGTGAGTCAGTGTCGCGAACAGATTCAAAATCAACGGATCATCCACTTGGGGAGGCACAGCTCACGCAGATCCAGCTAGTAGCAGTGTGAACATGGAAGCGTTGCGACTAGTCGTCAACAGACAAACACAGTGCACAAACGGCATGGATTACACTGACACAAACACACTGGAACAATTCAGAAGCACCTAATTAGAAAATATAACTAGTACACTTGTGTATGTGAATCTGACATTAGTTGATTGTTTGCTTCTTGGACATGCATTTGTGGCAGGTTATTTAATATGCGATTTTGACACCTTGCTTATTCTGTTTTGGACCTGAAGGGCGGGGAGGGCAAATGCTAGTAGAGTGCCGGCGCTGACATCAGCGACGGCAGCATATCAGGACAGCCTGTTCTGAGAACCTGTGGAATGTTTTTAACCTCTGCCTTCCCAAAAACAGAGAAAGACACAATGGTCAGAAATGGGACTTTGTGAGGATAGAAGGTGCTAGTGGGACCCCAAAAAAGGTTTTAAAATAGGAAAAGTGAAAATTCATGGTGTATCACCTTTAAGTTGGGGCTTCAGCATGTCTTCCATCAACCTGCGCCCTTCCTCCTCTGACAAAGATGGTGAAGAGCTTTTGGAGACCATCATCTTCTCTCTTGTTTTGAAGAGCCTGAACAGTTCACGTTCAGTCCAGTCAGACACTCCACATTGGAGGCATGGTGTTACCAGCTGTGATCTGAATCTACTTGACATTTTTGTCCAATGCAGCAATGATTTAAAAGAATACTTCACCTCTGGGACAACCCGATCTTATTTTATTGTTGTTTGGGACACGATAAACACGATCCTGAGTTATTTTTTGTGTTCAATCTGTGTTTTTAGATATTTTAGTATTTCATTTCACTATTATAGGCTACTGTATATGAAAGCTTTTATTGGACAGGTGCTCTGTTAACTGAATACCCTAATATATTCAGCCGGACATTCCTTTCTTGTTTTCTGACTGGCACATTCTAAATAATAAGGGTACTAATAATAATAATAATAATAATAATAATAACAACTAGAAGTTCGCGGCCCTTTGGGCCACTCACATCTAGATCGGCTAGATGTATCTCCAGTCAGTCCTTGCACACATGCCCCTAGTACTCAGTTGGCCAGGTGCCCACATGTCCCTAGTGCCCAGTTGTCAAGGTGCCCACCTCTCCAAGTGCCCACATGTTTCAAGTGCCCAGTTGTCAAGGTGGCTGCCTACCTATCCAAGTGCCCACATGTCCCAAGTGCCCAGTTGTTCAGGTGCCCACCTCTCCAAGTGCCTACATAGTGCCCAGTTGTCCAGGTGCCCACCTCTCCAAGTGCCCACATGTCCCTAGTGCCCAGTTGTCCAGGTGCCCACCTCTCCATGTACCCAGTTGTCCAGGTGCCCACATGTCCCTAGTGCCCAGTTGTTTAGGTGCCAAGTGCCCACATATCCCTAGTGCCCAGTTGTCCAGGTGCCCACCTCTCTAAGTGTCCACATGTCCCAAGTGCCCAGTTTTCCAGATGCCCACGTCTCCAAGTGCCCACATGTCTCAAGTGCCCAGTTGTCCAGGTGTCCACCCCTCCAAGTGCCCAGTTGTCCCGGTGCCCACCTCTCCAAGTGCCCACATGTCCGTAGTGCCCAGTTATCCAGGTGCCCAGTTATCCAAGTGCCCACATGTCCCAAGTGACCAGTTATTGATTTTTGCATTATGTTTTTTAGGACAATTGAACAACCGATGAACGTGGAGTTGCAGATGGACAGAGACACTATTTTTGTGGTACGCCATTATTTTGAATTAGGTAGTGAGATAATAATAAACCTCCACCGGCTGCCCCTCTGTCTGTACGTCACCAAGCGTCACACTTTTGCCCTACTCATATCTCTGCCACCGTTGCCCTTATCCATGCCAAACTTTGCGCACACACTCCTTAGCTGCCAAACCACAACCTCCACCCACTCAATTCTCACATGGCCTATAGGCCAGAAAGAAAAATCACTAAAATATTACAAATATAAACCATTCTTATTTACTGTTATATAATCACAGTGAACAAATCCCTTTTATTGCCATATATGGAGATGTGATGCCAGACACATTAGCCCACAGAACCAAATACCTTTGGCCAGATGGCCAAGACATGGCGACCTCGCTTTTCGCCCATAGGCGTCTTACTGGAGATCAGGTTCATAATTATTATCATAATTTTCAACATCAGATATTGTTTCATTAATCCAGTCCACATATCTGAGGACATTGGTGTAGACACCAGGCTTGTTCCTTTGACCACATCCAGACCCCCAGCTCACCAAACCAGCCACGTAGTGAATCCCATCCTTCTTACACTTCAGAGGTCCACCTGAATCACCCTGGAAGGACAAACAACCAGTTTGGATGCTTAATCCAGAGAGGTGACGGTTAAATACCATGGCTCTGAAAGTGTTTGTTTATAACCATCTCTGAAGGTACATACTGCTGTTTATAGCTATCTCTGAAGGTGTATACCTAATGCTTTTTATACAGAAGCTATCTCTGAAGGTGTATAATGCTTTTTATACAGTAGCTCTATCTAAATGTGTATAATGCTTTCTATACAGTAGCTATCTCTGAAGGCGTATAATGCTATTTATAACCATCTCTGAAGGTGTATACTGCTGTTTATAACCAGATGGCAAGCATCCATTATTTCCTTCTTAAAAAAGAAATCCGTGAATTTGTAACCCATTTTTCACCCAGTGCCAATATTGTCTAAGGCTCTAAGCTGTAATCTTGGGCGCTGCTCTCCCTCTGCCAACCTGGGAAGAGCGTGCGCGCGTGCACACACACACACACACACACACACACACACACACACACACACACACACACACACACACACACACACACACCTGTTGCAACCACCCAGAATGCTAAATCAGTGGTTCCCAAACTTCTTTGGTCGGGACCCAACTAGAGAAAACAGCAGATCTGCAAGCTCACAACACGTCGCTTCGTCCCGCTTTATGAGTTAGATCTGCTATTTTCACTACTTCTTAACTCTTATACTGCTTTGGACGTTCCTGTTCGCCCCAATTCTAGAGAGTGAGGACGGCCAATACGGCCGTTCGTTCGTTTGATGTTTTTTATGGATTATGATAAAAGCGGTCCTTGCGCAACTTGTGAATCTATAATTGGTCGTCGGGGTCTTTTGAGGACAGCCGGAAACCGTTCATAAAAAAAAAAAAGTAAACAGACTGTCCTGGCTCCGCCTGCCCAGAGCGACTCTGCGCCTGCCTAGCTGCTAGCCTTGAGGGACTATATTGTTTTATGCGGGCTGTTAGTAGAGAAAGAGAGAGAGAAACGTTGGTAAAAGCGATCATTTTGTCGGAAATCAGTTGTTTTATAGTATTAGTAGTATAGTAATTGTAGTAGGTAGTAGTATTTAGCAGTACTAGAATATTGAGATGTATTAGGCCAAGTACTAGGCCCTGCTCAGTATCAATCCGCCGAAGCAAAGCGACCATCCCCCACCACCCCACGGCCGGGGTCGCAGACAGCAGCAGATCCACGGCAGGAAAGTTTCGACAACAAACTTTAGGATTACAACCTACCCGCGTTGGTGACCCAGCAGCGAATGGTGGTGGTGGTCGTGATGATGATGATGATGATGATGATGTGATGAAGAAGAAGAGAAAAAGATTCCTGTAGTGTAGCCGTTGGCTTTGAAGAGAAACATATTCCATTTCTTGGTGCCGTTGGTCGCGAAGAACCGGGTCAAAAAGTGCATCAAGAGCCTCCTGATATCCCGATATGGACTCGGAGACCCCCGCCGTTCGTTCCTGAGAGGGAGACCCCCGTGCTGGGACAGTGGACACACATCTCCACCGCAGCAGAGACCACCAGACGTAGCCTACAGAGGCAGAGACTAACTGGACGATTTGGCCGACGATCTGGCTTCCGCGTAGAGACCCCTTGGAGAACAGAGGCCATGATTCTACTTTCCAAAGTGGTAAGACATAATTCCAGTGCATGCATGTATACTGTATGTGAAACATCGCTTCAGGCTTTCTTTCCATCGCATCCGTGAGGAAGCCTGGTTTGAGTGACAAGCCTCGAGCCTAGTCTGAGTGATCTCTATTGCGAATAAACCAGTGGGATCCGGTCTAGAGCCCGCCTACTGCATCCGGCTATTTACACGTACACATACATGCAAGACATGTTTCCGTATCCGGACCGGATCAGTAACTTGATCCAAGCAGTTAGGATCCACGTGCATGCGTTTGTTTTTGTCGCTACACAGGACACACGTGGAGTTCCTATCACGCGCGTGCACGTACAGCGTGTAGTGTACGTGCACTGCACAGCTACTAGGATTATTTGATGGGAATTTAGGATTTATTGGCTTAGTTTGTGTGTGCGTGCGTACGATGCGTGTGTGTGTGAGAGAGGGAGAGGTTTCTTTTTATCGTCATCATCATCATCATCATCATCAGTAGCTGATGATGTAGCTTTTCAGTTCAATTCAAAGGAGCTTTATTGGCATGAGAAAACATACGTTTACATTGCCAAAGCGTTACAAATAAAAACTGTTGAAAATGGGGAACATATATACAGTTGGAGGGAGTACAGCTTTGTGTAAACAGAGCTATGTTGCATTGTGACATTTTATATATTATACATACAGGGTATAAAGGGCATTTCACTGTGACAGTAAATGCATGGTAACTATTTACTATATCTGCATTTTATGTATTACATATGAACTTATTGTAAGTCATTTGCTAAATGTCAAAATTGTAAATTGATTTGTTTACATATAAACCTTTTGATAATTTCCTGGCTATGATTTTAGATGATGAGTCGACGATGATGAGCCTACTTCTTCATTGCCACATCGTAGTCGTCCAAGGACAAGGATAGGTAAAGAACAAAAACCTTTTTTCTGTAAAGCAGACTTAGCACCAGACACATGCTCACATAGACATCAAAGGGGGCTGGAGCCCCTGCCCTTTTATCCATCTGTAAAAAGTGCCCTCTCCAGACCATGAATGCTGTTTTTACATAATTACTATATATATAGTTTATATATATATTTGTGTGGTAAGCAGTGAAGTGCATAGAATGTTAGAGAATTTCTAAAACAGCCTTTTGATGAAAATATTAGGCCCCCAACCTCCACCCATTCTGCTGTGACGCGTTGTGAGCTTGGAGGTGTACTATTTTTCATGTATTTTATAGTAATTATGTATTTGTATAATTTACAGATCGACCATAGGCTTGTGTACGTGGTAGGGGTGCAGAGTTCAGCAGACTGGAGCCCCAGGCCCTGTGCAGGCTGAATGAAAAGCTAGGTCATTCACTTGCGACCTTACAGCCCACCCCCCGTAAAACTAGACAATCATTTGTACTGTACTTCAACCTAAAAAGTGTGAGATAAAGAGAACCCTGAAAGCTGAAGCAGGATTCAGGCTGAATCTCATGTCACTGTGTCAATGTTCTGCACTGCTCTTACTGCTCTTACACACTAAAAGTGTGTAAAAAAACACTTTTTCTTGTTTTTATTTTTTTGAATTTGTTTGTAAACAACCACTGATCATAGGTGTGATGTTACTGAAGCCAACAATAAAAGGCTAAAGAGAGATTTCTGCCTGCCTATAATGTCATTTTTCTCAGCTTTATGTTCTCAAAGAGCTGTTTTTTAGGCCATATTCAGCAGCTTCTAGCTAATGAATAGAACATGATAAAAACACGAAATCTTTTTCTGTTGCAAAGTAGACATTATATTCTTCGTTGCCATATAATTGTTGTCTTTATAGTCAAAGCCAATTTTCTCCAGTAGGCCTTCAAAGATGAGCGACAATTCTCAAATTTAGCTGGCAGTGGATGAAGCTTTTTGTTAAATTCTGTGGCAGTAAAAGAGTTAAACATTTGTTTTCAAATTTATGGAAATTCTTAGATTTTTTTTCTTCATGAAATTACTAGCCTCGGAAACCAAGACTTTTATTTTGGCGAATTACTGACCTTAATTCATGAACATGTTAGCGCTTTGGGGGAATGCTTTTTGGAATGCATTTCGAAATCTTAAGAATTAAAAACAAAATATAGGAAACAAAAGATTAAGGGACCCACAAAAATGTGTCCGCGACCCAAACATGGGTCCCGACCCAGTGTTTGGGAAACAGTGCTCTAAACTCTCTGTGGAATCAGGTTGATTGAGATCAGTGCTAATGTGTAGTTAGATACATACGAGTGCGGCCCCATCCAGAAATCACACACTCCAGGCCATCAGGGAAGAGCTGGTTTGGCAAACAGACAGTTTTAACATAGCGACTTTCCACAGCACACAGAGGACCCTTGGTGACGTTCAGTTGAAGTAAAGCTGACACACAGAATGGTACATTATTAGCATCTCTGATGTGCATACATGTCATTTATGAAATGAAATAATGACATTACAACGAGCCAATATTGTACAATGTTGCATACGTTCTTCATAGTTATGTCAGGAAGGAATATGTCAGTCCAACGTCTCATTACTCCGAGTACGTGGCTACGCGTGCGGTTAGGGTTAGATATGGTTAGGGTTTACAATATTGAATAGAGTAATGGGGAGAGTTGGATGAACGCAACATCTGTGTAATGCGTGTCAGAACAGCGCTACGCACCCATTATGTTAATACATTCAGAATGCTAACTAATCATGTTATGTCAGTGATATATATAAATTCATGTCCTCACCAATGTCATTATGAATAGCCGATGTACTATCCTCATCATCAGGGAACCTTGATATCTTGTATTCCGGGTGTCTGATGTAGTCTACCACAGAGATGACCTGGGCATACCTTTCAGGGTACTTATGGTCCAATGCCCCCACGACCACCTGCATCTCCTTCGAACTGTTACTGTAGAAACAACCAGTCATTCATTAAGTCCACCTGCATGTCCATGGAACTGTAACTGTAGAAACAACCAGTCATTCATTAAGACCACCTGCATGTCCATAGAACCGTCGTTGTAGACCAGTCAGTCAATTTAAGTATCTTACATTATGTGAATGTACCAATATCTAATGAATGTTAAATAAAAATAAATATTGTGTTCTTTCAATTCAGATAGATTTATAGATAGCAGTGGCCACATTAGGCTGCTAATTGCCTGTTTTGGGCATTTTTATGTGTGATATAACCTGGAATATGGAATATAGTTTTTCCCATTGACTTAACAGTAAGAGGATATGTACTTCTTTGTGTGATTTGAACTGACTTTGGATCGAAAAGACCCGGAGGAAGAGTCTATGGAGGAAGACAGCCCATATCCGTGTGGCTGGTTCTACAAACAGGGATCTCCATATATGGGCATAAAAGGGATTGCATGTATGATGTCAGATGTCATAGGACTTTCACATAACGAATAACTGAGTAAGCATGTTTGGGGTCTCACAGCATATCAAGAACATTGTTTTTGCGGTGATCTCTGTCTGATAGTGTGTTGTCAGTTCTTCTCATTATAAGCAACTTTAAGTCCTCCTGTAAAGTAAATATTCATGGTCGCTTTTGTTTATTTTCTGAAGTGTAGTTGCTTATTTGGGTCTTGCTTTAAAGATTATTAAAAAAAGCTGAAGTATAGGTCTCAAGTGGGCTTGTTTTCATAGACCAGTTCGCTTTTTCACACACAGAATCTGTCAAAAGTGGCAACACTCTTTCAGCTCCGAAAACAAAATCATTTAGCGCTAGCTTTGTTTTGGAGCTGATCGACTGGTATAGAAATTGAGAGTTTGTGGCAGTTCATCCTGCTACAGATGAAGAGGACTTAAGTTTCCTGTATTTTCCCAAGTTTTAAATTGCAATCATTTCATAACACAGGTTAAGTTTGAGTTACTCTTTGTTATTTAAGTTGCAGAGTTTTGTTACTTCTGTGTTTACTGGTTCTACAGCCGGAAGTTTGGTGGAATACATTGGAGTCAATGGAAGCCTGTGGAGACCCCATTGTAGCATCGGGAGCGTTTCGCTGTTACTACATGTCATCTTTTCAACACCCTACTCTAACCCTCACCCTAACCCTAACCTCTGTGGAGTGAGTCGCTAACCCTCCGGTCGAAATGATGGTCGTTCAAAAGAGCGCGATTTTCCCGTAGCATCAGGCTACCTTTTATAGTGCCTGACTCCATTGTAGGGAGTTTCCACGGTCCCTCCTACTGGATCATTACCAACTGTGGGTTTGTGTGAACAGTGTTGAAATATTATCATGGGCGGACGTTATGGGGGTGCAGGGGGTGCACTGCACCCCCCAGGCATTTCTGAGCATTTAGGGAAAGTAGTATTTAGGGAAAGTAAGTCTCTAGCCCATTCCTGTCAAGAGTTATGATTTTTTAAAGAATTAACCAACTAATAGTCACTGGTTTCTCCCCATCACACAGAGACCAGCTGGCGACAATAAGTTGATTGATTGGAATGTTATGTGATCAGAGCCTCTCTCTCTCTGAAGATAGCATTGTTAAGAATGGGGGTTGTCAGACTATGAATATACCTGAACATACCTGCAATATCCGAACTGTACACAAAGATTACACATACAGTCGTTGTACCTTGAAAGTGCTGGTGGTGGTACCACAATGGCAGTTTGGTGGTACCACCTAATTTTCTATTCTATAGCTCCACCACTAGGTGGTGGCAGAGAGCAACTAATGCCCAGACCCAGGCAGTTTCAGTCAACAAATAGACAATTGAAAAAAAATAAAGTTAGTTAGCTGTTTTTTCTTCTTTTTTTAAAAGAAAAAGAAAGTGTTGCTTTATACACAACTGTGTTTATAATATTTATCAACAATAAACACACTAAACAATGTTAGACAAAATAAATACAAAAACATATTCATAATTTATCTTTTGAGGCAGAAATAAGCTTGGGTTGTTTATCCCTTTAAAATTATTCAAGGGGTAGCTTGAGTGAGCAATAATATTTTAATTTCATGGATATTTTTAATTAAGTTTAAAATATAACTCTCTGTGGAAACAAGTCCCCAGTACACAAGGAACAAAATCAAACCAATCAAATCTTTCAGTTGTAATAATTTTTTGGCAGTTGTAAATCTGCATTTTATGAAGCCACTTAAAAGATAGGCCTATATTTAAACGTGGTAAAACATTAGAGCTTTAGCAATGGACAACATTTTAGTGGCTAATGCAAGGATTGAACCCCCAACCCTTGACACATAAGTCTGACACTTAGCCCACTAGACTACCTTCATCCTGTTGATGAGAGACCATTGTGTTGGCTACAGTTAGTTCGCCTGCTACAGTGAGTTTGAGATATGGCCCAAAATGTATAGCTTTAGTCATGTGCATGTCATCCAATGTCTACATAGATAGATAACTAATTGTGTGGAGTCGTATATAATGCATGTTATTGAACTGTTTACAATTCTCTCTGCTAACAGATGTGAATGGAACTCAGTAGAACAAACATGTGTAGACAGAAAAGTACAGTATCCTGACAAATCATGTGTGTGTTAAAGTAATATGTTCTTCATTTTGAGGTAGAAATAAGCTTTCAATCAACAGATAGAAGCTTGTTGACAAGTGAAAAGAAAACTACTTGTAATGCTAATGAGTGACTGTAATATAGTAGGCTAATGTAGTGCAATGTTAGGCCTACTTTAAGTACATTTTGAGGCCAACACTTTCAAACTAAAAGATTTGAAAAGTAAAAGTAAAAGATTTGAATACTTTCTACACCACTGGTGGTGAAGGGTATACAAATGTGACCCTTTGTTTGAGCGGGATCTTGGTTGAACATGTAGAGAACAGTTTGAATGGACAACATTTTAGAGGCTAAAGGAACAATCAAACCCTGATGTCCTGACTAACAAGTATGTATCCTGGCCTAGAAAGCTGTAGCTTAGTGGTTAGTGAGAATGCCTAGAGAGCCTAAGCTCCTGTTTGTCCCAGGTTCGATTCCCGGCCAAGCCAGCTAGGAATTGATGTGTCCGTGAGCAAGATCCCTATTGCTCCCTGAGCCCCTGCTACAGAGAATTGGCGGTACTAAACTACTCATTTGCATGTCATCCAAAGTCTGCTAAGTTGTTGTGCATTATAATAATTATATTTTCACACTAATTATATGGAAATGCATTTGATTGTTTATTGTTTGTTTTATTGTTTATAAGGCATTTCATTGAAATGTTACTTTTAAAAAAAGGCCTCAAAAACTTTTTTTTTTTTTTTTTTTAGTAATAAGCTAATCTGCATTTTAGTCTACAAACTGTGTTGAATTTACAGATCGCTACTTCAACAGAGGTCACACAACTACTAGCCATATAGTTACAGCTGCACTGCTGGTATGAATGAAAAAAACAAACAGTGGCCAGTGACCTGTTTGGCTCTGAGCTGGGGCCTGGAGTCGACCCCCGTTCTAAGGAGGCAAAGTTGCTGTAACTGTCTCACGTGGGGGGTTGGGGAGTAGGAGAGACCCAAACCAAAGACATCTATTAACTAGGTACGAGTGAGCACTAATCTTGCTATTGAGAAAGGCTGCCATGGGCATACCTGGCTCTCTAGAGAAAACAGACTTTGCACCCACTGCGCACAAAATGCAGAAACTGAGAGACACTGTTTAAATAAAATTAGTCAGGATGATTTCTAAAGAGATTGCCTCTTTATAAACAACTATGTTTATTACACTAAACAATGTTAGAGCAAGCAAACAACAACAAAGGGTCAAATTTGTTATCCTGCTCTACCACTAAAATGTGGAACACCCTACTGAAGGCCTTAAAGGAGTGTAACTTCCTAACTTCCTTTAAAACAGCTTTGAAAAAACACTCGAAACTGCTAACAATGAACCTAGCTTAAGCTAGGTTAGGCTATCTGTCATTCAATGTTGTATGAGTTAAACAAGGATCTCAATGTAAAACAGCATTGGGCTTTCCTGAGCTTATCCTTTTAATTTACCTTTTTACCAGTGAACTGTATACTGTCATGAAAGTCTACCTTTTCCTATGCAAACTTCTAACCAGTTTAAATATAGGCCTGTCTTTAAAGTGGCAATCTTCAGTCTCCATAAAATGCAGGTTTACAAAAAGTGATTACAACTTATAAATATTGAGATTTTATTGTATTGATTTTTTTCCCTGTACGGTGTTCCTTGAGTACATGGGGACTGAAGAGTTTGTTTCTTCATAAAAAAACGGTTTATTACAATAAACAATGTTATTTAGATAAAGCAAACACACAAGATATTGTGTGGGGTGTGTGGGGTGCTAACACTATCCAATATCTTGTGTGTTTGCATAGGAAAAGGTAGACTTTCATGACAGTACATACAGTTCACTGGTAAAAAGGTAAATTAAAAGGATAAGCTCAGGAAAGCCCAATGCTGTTTTACATTGAGATCCTTGTTTAACTCATACAACATTGAATGACAGATAGCCTAACCTAGCTTAAAGGTTAAATGACATTCTGTTTTTACCAATCATAAAAGTCTTTGCCCTGGTCCTAAAAACATGTTTTAAAATGTTTAAACTTGAAAATCCACTCCATGGAGCCATGGTGTCTCTCTCTGTTTAGGTGTCATGAAAAACGGTCTGTCACCTGAAATACTCTAAACTCACCACCAGGGGAGCCTCTCTCTCACACTCATTCTAACAAAATAAATATTAGTAGGCCTATAGTGCAGTAAGTACATGTACTTGAGTACAATTTTGAGTATTAGCCCTAACCCTAACCCTAACCCTTTCCAATTTTCAATTCTTATACTTCTACTCCACTACATCTCAGAGGCAAATGCACTTTATCTCTCCACTACAATCATTTGGAGGCTTTAGTTACTAGTAACTTTGTAGATTTTGATTATTAATACAAATCAATCACTTCAGCCCTTATAGGACAGCGATTCTCAAACTATGGTACCCAAAGTGGCCACACACACACACACACGCACGCACGCACACACGCACGCGCACGCACATACAGATCTGCGGCCGCCCCGGCTCCAACACACAGAGATGCGTGCTCGCATTTTTTGTTGCTTTCGCACAAGACAGTGGCTGTGACACAGACACACACACAACCATGGCAGCTAAAGAGGCTGAGCTAAGCCCTGGCCTGAGGCATACGCGTCTGCATGATCAGCGGGGAATTGTGTCATTACGAGCCGAGGCGCGGGTGTTTTTTCTTACCCCGGGAACGATACATTACCGGAGCCCTGCGGTTACTATGTACCTTCGCGGAGTTCAATTTAGACCGTCGGCGCCGCGGTAACGTTCAGCTCCGCTCCGCAATGCAGAAAAACGTCATGGTCCTTTGTAGTTATAGCAACATATTTTGGCTAAATGCCTCAGTTTAGAGAAACACCTATTGCTTGTGTTATAGCGTTTTACTGTCTGCTCGCATTACTGTCTGTCTGTGTGTGTGTGTGTGTGTGTGTGTGTGTGTGTGTGTGTGTGTGTGTGTGTGTGTGTGTGTGTGTGGGTGCGCTGTGCACTGTCACAGCAACGACAGAGTGTCGGTAAAAGGAGGGAGGTTCCACTTAGCTCTACCCCGGGGAGCAGTGCACTGTTAGTCGGACACAGCCGACACAGAGTGTCGGTAAGAAGGAGAGAGGTTCCGCTGTGCGCAAATACATAGCGATTTTAATTATTTCACTAAAGCATAAACAGACTACTTGATATGAAGGATATTGATGTAAATAAGATATTTGAATGGATACATTTATTTTATATGCCCATATTTACAATTAAAGGACGATATAATGTAAGAGGTCACTTCCTCAAAACTTGGGCTGTGGAGAAATAACTCTATGGGAGAAATACAGACAGGGAGACTGGGAGAGAGGAGGACTGACGACGTATGAGTCCAGTATCCAATGAACTGCGCGTTTGAGACTCATTATGCAGAAACCGGCACAAACACACAGATAGCAGGAAAACCACTGCATGTCAAAAGTTGTGTTTTTTTTGGTGTAATTGAGGCCAGGGAACATTAAAAAAAGCATAAAAAACTCAAAATTTATTTTTGGATGTCACCACCCCTTTAAGCTAGGTTCATTGTTAGCAGTTTCGAGTGTTTTTTCAAAGCTGTTTTAAAGGAAGTTAGGAAGTTACACTCCTTTAAGGCCTTCAGTAGGGTGTTCCACATTTTAGTGGTAGAGCAGGATAACAAATTTGACCCTTTGTTGTTGTTTGCTTGCTCTAACATTGTTTAGTGTAATAAACATAGTTGTTTATAAAGAGGCAATCTCTTTAGAAATCATCCTGACTAATTTTATTTAAACAGTGTCTCTCAGTTTCTGCATTTTGTGCGCAGTGGGTGCAAAGTCTGTTTTCTCTAGAGAGCCAGGTATGCCCATGGCAGCCTTTCTCAATAGCAAGATTAGTGCTCACTCGTACCTAGTTAATAGATGTCTTTGGTTTGGGTCTCTCCTACTCCCCAACCCCCCACGTGAGACAGTTACAGCAACTTTGCCTCCTTAGAACGGGGGTCGACTCCAGGCCCCAGCTCAGAGCCAAACAGGTTTGGCCACTGTTTGTTTTTTTAATTCATACCAGCAGTGCAGCTGTAGCTATATGGCTAGTAGTTGTGTGACCTCTGTTGAAGTAGCGATCTGTAAATTCAACACAGTTTGTAGACTAAAATGCAGATTAGCTTATTACTAAAAAAAGAAAAAAAAAGTTTTTGAGGCCTTTTTTTAAAAGTAACATTTCAATGAAATGCCTTATAAACAATTAAACAAACAATAAACAATCAAATGCATTTCCATATAATTAGTGTGAAAATATAATTATTATAATGCACAACTTAGCAGACTTTGGATGACATGCAAATGAGTAGTTTTGTACCGCCAATTCTCTGTAGCAGGGGCTCAGGGAGCAATAGGGATCTTGCTCACGGACACATCAATTCCTAGCTGGCTTGGCCGGGAATCGAACCTGGGACAAACAGGAGCTTAGGCTCTCTAGGCATTCTCACTAACCACTAAGCTACAGCTTTCTAGGCCAGGATACATACTTGTTAGTCAGGACATCAGGGTTTGATTGTTCCTTTAGCCTCTAAAATGTTGTCCATTCAAACTGTTCTCTACATGTTCAACCAAGATCCCGCTCAAACAAAGGGTCACATTTGTATACCCTTCACCACCAGTGGTGTAGAAAGTATTCAAATCTTTTACTTTTACTTTTCAAATCTTTTAGTTTGAAAGTGTTGGCCTCAAAATGTACTTAAAGTAGGCCTAACATTGCACTACATTAGCCTACTGTATTACAGTCACTCATTAGCATTACAAGTAGTTTTCTTTTCACTTGTCAACAAGCTTCTATCTGTTGATTGAAAGCTTATTTCTACCTCAAAATGAAGAACATATTACTTTAACACACACATGATTTGTCAGGATACTGTACTTTTCTGTCTACACATGTTTGTTCTACTGAGTTCCATTCACATCTGTTAGCAGAGAGAATTGTAAACAGTTCAATAACATGCATTATATACGACTCCACACAATTAGTTATTATAATAATGCACTCACTTAGTAGACATTGGATGACATGCACATGACTAAAGCTATACATTTTGGGCCATATCTCAAACTCACTGTAGCAGGCGAACTAACTGTAGCCAACACAATGGTCTCTCATCAACAGGATGAAGGTAGTCTAGTGGGCTAAAAGTCAGACTTATGTGTCAAGGGTTGGGGGTTCAATCCTTGCATTAGCCACTAAAATGTTGTCCATTGCTAAAGCTCCAATGTTTTACCACGTTTAAATATAGGCCTATCTTTTAAGTGACTTCATAAAATGCAGATTTACAACTGCCAAAAAATTATTACAACTGAAAGATTTGATTGTTTTGATTTTGTTCCTTGGGTACTGGGGACTTGTTTCCACAGAGAGTTATATTTTAAACTTAATTAAAAATATCCATGAAATTAAAATATTATAGCTCACTCAAGCTACCCCTTAAATAACTTTAAAGGGATAAACAACCCAAGCTTATTTCTGCCTCAAAAGATAAATTATTGTCATGGGTCGTGGGGAAATTAGAATTCAATAGCATACTTATTATTACAAATCTAGTTGAGGTCTAGGCGCATCTAGTTTTTTATTTGTCAAATGTTTTTAAGTATAATAAACACAGTTGTGTATAAAGCAACAATTGCATTTCAATTCAACCTGAACTCTGCATTGTCGTCAAATTTTTCTTTAATTAATAACAATCACAATGAATCTGTTCACCCTTGCCGTGTTGCCAACACTGTAATGTAGGGTTCATGGACTCACATGTGCCTCCCTGTGGCAGATAAGCCACATTACATGCTGTAACACCTCTAAAAAAGGTGGTACCACATTTCACTCAATTCACTCAATGGCACTACAGTGGTGCCACTGAGGCAGCCAACTGGTGACACTGCCAATCTCAAGTGCTAACCACTGTATTAGGCTTGAAAAATAATTAAAAAGGGGTTTAAAATGTAAAAATATCTATTTTTTAAGTTATTATTCACTGATATTCCCTTATTGTTCATTACTTAAAATAAATTAAATTACAATAATTATTGTCCTGCATCAAACAAAATGTTTTGTAGCCATTTAGAAATTATAGCTGAGATTATCAAATGATTTATTCTTATTGGCATTTCTTGTAAGCTGCAACAACTGTGTTACCAATAACGAAAGTAGTTATTTTACTTAATAATGAACACAATTTGTAAAATGACACTGCTCTAACCACACATAATTGTACTTGTGTTTTATTTGGTACACTAGTGGTCTGGTGGACACAATGAATAACAGTAGTTGGACAGTGTGATAAGTTAGTGTTGAGGGGTTGACAATTGGCATGTTGCTGCTCAAGCCTGCCCCCCCTAGGGCAAATGGCAAAGTCCGCCTATGAATATTATGGAAGTAATTATTTGAGTAATGTGGTGATGATACTTTAAATGTGTCAAAGATTTGTAATGTCTTTGGACAATATATACTGGTTTGTATGTAATCAATTTAAGATTGGTACGTTCCGGTGGGAAGGGCTTAGCCTACTTAAAGGTGTCTCCACACCAAACAGCCTACAGGAGACTCCTTCTGACTGTATACAGACTGCAAAGAACTGCAAAGAACTGCAAAAAACTAAGCACTTATTTATTTTTTCAGACGACGCCGACTGTAGTTACTGTATGGCAGTGGTGCCAGGTCTGCTCGTTATAAGCAACGTTGATCCTGTTTTCCTATAATGTTACTAGTTGTGGGTTGCTTTTGTTTGGGCTTGTTTCTGAAGTGTAGTTGCTTATTTGGCCTTGCTTTCAACATTATTTTATAAAATAACTAATGTAATAGAGCTCAGAGGTGAAACTGGTCCCGGCTTTTGGGCTAGACCTGGTCGCTTATTTCACTCACAGAATCTGGCAACCGAACCCGGAGGCACTCTACGTGACTGTTCTCCGTGCAGAGGAGAAGAAAAAAAAAACAACAACACGGGCAGCTGCTGCACTATTACTAGCCTACTACTAGCTTTGCTTTGGATCAGATTGGAATAGGAATTGAGAGTGGAGATTGAGAATATGGTATTTAGTAAAAGTATGCGACGGGAAAATGTCTCTGGCTTATTTTGGCTTGGTTTTGCAGCAGTAGCAACTATTCTACAACTCCCTCAATCTTACCGACGGCGAGGGGCGACTCAACAAAACTGAGCATGTCCAGTTTTCCAGTTTTCGGTCGATAACGTTCCCGACCCGCTGCCGAAAACCCGACGATGAGCTCCCGTTCGGCAACAGACGCTATCCGCCGCCTTCCGCCGCCGATTCGCGGCCGAATCGGTTTGGTTAAAAGTAGCCTTAAGAAGAGGACCTGCCACCTGCTCAAGTAAGTACTCAATGTAGGAGTGTGGAGCTGAACAGATGCCAATCCGACCAGTCCTTTTTTTAAATAGTATTGAGTTTGTGCTGTAATTTGAGTATGTTTTGGAGTATTTGGAGTATTGATTCAAATGCCTTTTTTTTGCCAACAATACTCTCACTCAGGGCAGAGTGTGACAGAGTTGAAATTGAGAATATTTCGTTCAAATGTGCGATAGGAAAAGGTCTCCGGCTTGGTTCTGCAGCAGTAGCAAACTAAAGATCCACTCTACAACCCCTTCAATAAATGACTACCGGAGGCCGCGCCCGCACCTCTCCGCCCTAGTTACTGTTGCTATGTAAGACAAGCTTTGAAGTCCTACAACCCTCACTCAGTCATTCACTGTCAGCACCATGGAGGAGAATGTCCCACACAGACACACTGCATGTCGCGTTTTTGTCTTGAAATCTCTTCCAAATCCGTCAACAAGACCTGGCATGCATTGGAAAAATATGTAGGCCTATTAAAACAAAACAGCAGAGAATACATAAGGAAATCTCTCTGCTGGATTGAGAGCCGTTTTACACTGACTCGGAACGATTTAAATATGAATAGCCTACTTGCTAAATGACCCATGACTATAACACCAACACCTTATTTGTTATGTTAAGCAACATCAGCCATAAGCATACCAACATCATCATCATCATCATCATCGGCACAGACTTTATTTGTTTAGATCGATTCATGCCATTATAATGATTAGTGTTATTGACCTGGGCGGCATGTGAGTTTCTTGTCATATGAACTGAGAACATATGTGTATGACTCATTTTATACCAACACGTTCTACAGTATGTGTCTGTATCAAGAAGCACCAAGGAATAGGCTACTTCATCTAATATAAGCCAACTTATCACTGTACTGGACAGCTATATGTGTACCACAACACAAGGTAAGAAAGACAACAAATAGCAGCACTGGCAATAAACTGCTTCAAATGTAGTCTAGGCCTACATGTTTCTTATCATGCCGATTGCTTATAAATCTATAACATTTGAAATCTCTGGCGTAAAACGGTTTCGATTCCGATAAGTTTTAGCACATCGAGGCAAGGGTGTCGTCGCACCAAATTCTGGGCACTGGGTACAAGGATTCACTGCGGGCCCACATGAATGTTCTTCATCGGGGTATATCAAAAATAGCAGAGCTACAAGCTCGCATCGTGGCACTCGGTGTCGCGCTGTGAGCTTATATATCTGCTATATTTCAATAGTTAAAGTATAAAATAATTAAGGCCCTTCCACCTTGGGCCCTTGTAACTCAGTCCCACTTCCCCCTCTTGTGACGCACCTGCACACAGCCTGTCTACTGCGCAGCAATGCAGAAATACAACACTTCGCGTTGTTCATTCATCATTAGGCTACTTTATCAGTGGCTATTTAACATAACAAATAAGGTGTTAATAGTCATGGGTCATGGCCGTTTAGCCAATACAGTGTATTGATATTTAAATCGGTGTACTTTATATAAAAGACGGCGATGTGGTCCAGTAGCCAAGGGCTTCCTCATTCCTTTGTTGTTTCATAATATTCCTCTGCAGTTTTGTTCTAATAGCCGTGTAGGCTAATACACTTTCCTCCAACACATGCCAGGCCCTGCCGACGGACCCGGAGGAGATTTCGAAGCTCTAGGTCCAACACTGAATTAGTATTTAATGTGTAAAATGTGTGTAAAAATCTGCGCTATTTCCTTTGAAGTGAATGAGGCTAATAGAGACGCGCTGTGATAGTAGTCGGACGTCGAGGCGGAGACAGCGTTTGGAGGGGCGGAGCTGCTATTCATCCATTATACCGATTCCAAGCAAGAGACGGCAAAAGACTGACCATGGCTTCATTAACACTTTGCCGTCCGAAATAGAATGGTGGTTGGTAGATTAGCTGTGAGATTTCTATTATTGTATTGTGATCTGAGACATAATATTATGTTTATAAACATGACCCCGCCGCCCTTCCTTCTTGGACAGCGCCGTTGTTTTTTCTTTTTTTTTTCCCCCCAGGTCATAAACTCACCGTGATTATCTGGTTCTCCGTTGGGATAGAATGGGGAACGTTGCGATTTTCGGATCAAAATCATTTATTCCGGTTTTAATGACAAAGTCCGGGAAAGTACGACGTGGCTGAGACTCCCCGCTGGGATGTGCGATAGAGTACGGTTTTAACATTAAGGGGCTCCCTGTGGCTTTGAAAGGGTTAAAGGGTTCCGACGGCTTAATCGACGACAAGCATCTCTTGCCGACAAGCTCCCGAAGACTCCCTGTCAGCAGCAGACGTTTTCCAACTTCTTCCGTCGTAGACGGCGGCATGGTTAAGAGCTGCCTTTAGATTACTCAGCGACAGGGACTAAGGAGTGGACAGACGAGATGAATGTATACTTCAAATGGTTTGACAGGAAAGGAAGTCTTTCCGGTGCCCAATATGCAGCAGCTTTTAAATATTTTATTTTAAAATATGGTCCTGTCTCTCTCAAACTTACGCCACTGTGCCAGTGATCACCCTCCCCTGTGCCAAAGTTACTTATAACCCGTGCCTAAGGTTGCCTGGCCCTATATTATACCATGAAATAGTAATGTATAGCAGCTTACATGCAGTGACTAGCAGTGAGGACCCAACAGGATGCAATGAGGACGCCTCCACATGCGTGGGTGAACCGCTTAGATGAGCCAGTGTCTCTGCGCTGCAGGGACACCTGCCATGGATGATGTCCAGGAAGAGACGGCCTGCCTCTGACGACCTTGTCTGTATCAGGAGGATCAGGTCTGCCACACTGGGAGAACAGGGCTGGACAAGATGGTGACATAGCATGAGATCACAAAGGGCGTGTCCAAACAGTCAGAGGCAGATGCATTGATCCCCATCCACTCCCATTAAGTTCCGGGTTAAGGGAATAACCCGGAATAGGCGTTAGGTCTGTGGTCGAAGACACATTATGCCTTTGTGGGGTCACAAGCTCAAAGGTTGAATAAAGGTTCATGGTTCAGCACTGCTGTACTTTCACCCGGCAGTGATACGCACTAACCAATGGGACAGACCTTAAATGCAGGAAGAAGGCTGCTCAAGTGTGAAAGACCAAAGGAAAGGGACTAATGCTGCAATAGGCAGGGGCGTTACGCATCCTTATGAGCCTTCATGTGTGGACGCACCGATTGTAATTTTACAGACAATAACAATGAGCAGGTTGGTGACTTGCATGGTTTCCTCTGCCATACACATTCTGTGTATGAATGTGTGTGTGTGTGTGTGTGTGTGTGTGTGTGTGTGTGTGTGTGTGTGTGTGTGTGTGTGTGTGTGTGTGTGTGTGAATGGGTGAATGTAATGCACAATGTAAAGTACTTGGACAAAGGTGCTATATAAATAAATTGTCAATTTATAAATGCCTCAATGTCATATTCGACCTGTAGGCCGAGGTCATTTGACGGTCAAAAAATAGGCAGGCCATAACTCATTGAAGACATAATATGTAAAGACGGGTGGGCTGACGGCGCTCAGTATCACAGAGTTGCGCTATATACTGCCAAAGCAGCGGCTACAGAAACAAATTTGTGTTCATCAGATGTCGGCCGCGGCTTGTGATTGGCTGGACCAGAGGCAAGCCAGCACAACAGACTGGCTCTGCTGTGCAGAGAGGACGAACGGGGAGGCGGGGGAAGGGGAGACACGCGAACCATTGGCTCGCGGAGTAGGTAACAGCTGCTGCAGCCTGCGGGACGGTCCCTGCAAGCATGGACGGATTAACCCCCAGTCCCCCAAGCGGGGGACTGGGTCTGCAGGCCTGCCTGCAGGTGAAAGCTTGCTGGCACCCAGTAGGTTTACAACTTCTAAGGGCGCTCAGTCGTCTCAAGCAGACTTCGCAACGCTCAACACGGCAACTTGCGGTGTATCACATGGCTCCAAAGTCCCTAACAGTCCCCTCTGTGGAGGATTTCCATGAAGTAAATAGAGACACGACTCTGGAGTCTGTGGACTAAGTAAACGGGGAAATCTCGCTTATGCGAACGCCCATCATTTCGACCGGAGGGTTAGCGACTCACTCCACGGAGGTTAAGGTTAGGGTGAGGGTGAGGGTTAGAGTCGGGTGTCGAAAAGATGAACGTAGAAACAGCGACACGCACCCTAAGTAAACACTGTCACGTTTTCTCACGAAAGCTCCAGGGCTCTCGTCCCTCTTCCCAGCCATCTGAAGTGCGTTTGAACTGCGAGGGTAATAGATCTATAAACCCACCACTCTGCCCACTACTCACCATGGAGTGACACGTTGTGAGCGTGTATTGTATGTTGTTTTTAGTGAGTTATATGGCTGCAGGCGCTCTTCTTAACATAGGCCTGCCCACATTCTCCCAGAAGTGAATAAAACGTAAAGTCATTGTTTGTTACCTGAACAGGTCACCTCCAGTCTCTCCACAGAAATACCAGGCTGCATTGCACATTCCCTCCATGTCGATTCATCGCAGGAAGATGTAATCCACCATACAGGTTGACGCGTAGAACCATGGCCATGTTTTGTGTCTAAAGCAGAGCCACAGTCAAGCTTTTTACACACTACAGATGATGACTTCAGGTTCCAGTTAGACGTTGAATCAGCCGCAGGTCTCCAATCACCCTGGCGTTTCACTTCCAGTGTACCAGCACAGTGACTGGTTCCTCCCACCAACCTGACATCATCAGACTCTACAGAGACAATAGAATATGCAGTAAAAAGGTAACATTACTGATTTAAGAAAAACATTTTAGCTTACAATGATGTGTAGGTGTTTGTTCATGTTTGTTTACCTGTTGTGTTGACTGTTGGTTGAACCTGGGGAGCTGAAGAAAAAAAATATAAAAAATAGAGTTTGAGTGTAATAGTCATAGACTGTAAAAATATATGGACAAAGCGAAGCCATTGGTTTCTATGCAGCGCAAATGACTCATTTTGGGTCCTTGGCATGGGTGTCGCCATCATAGATTGTAAAGGCACCAGAGGATGCTATTGGCTGCCAACGGTCACGTGCATCCGCAAGGATACTTGGAAGAATGTGGTCGGAGCCTCCCGAAATAAAGCTTTATTTGGCCACGCCCCCTGCAACTTCAATTTTAACATAAATGGGACCGTATTTTCACAAAACACATATCATGGTGATTGAAAGGCAATTTTTAACTAGCGATAGGAACCATAAAGTATTTATGAAAATGTTAATTAAGGTTAGAAAACGAAAGGGGAAAATGAATGGGGTCCAATGGAGAACAATTCTTTTTGCGATCGGCCGGGGGGGAAAACAGTGCAACTAGCTGCCAACCATAGGAAGTTTTAGTTCCGTATTGGAATCATTTTAAATCGGCGGAACTATGCCCCTGGTAATAGTACATGGAACCTGTCTATCTGTACAAAAGTGTTAAACAGTACATGGAACCTGTTTATTAGTACAACTGTGTTTACAATTATAATTTAGGCATTTAGCAGATGCTCTTAATCCAGAGCGATTTACAATAAGCAAGGAAATACATCAACATCAATACATCAAATGCATAGACATAGTAATCTAAGAAAATATTTAGGTAGACCAAGCACGGAACCTGTCTATCAAATCAAATCCATCTTTATTTATAAAGCACATGTACAACAATAAAAATTGCCCAAAGTGGTCCCTTCATGGTCAGTGAGTTTGCCAAGGCGAAAAAACACACAGAGAGGGTAAGAGTGCTGGGCCGGACGGCATACCCCCAGAGGTCATAAAGAACTGCGGTCTCGACAAGTTTTGTACAGTTTTGTAACCTTGCCCTGCTAGTCAACAAGCTGCCTGACATGGTATCTCTCCAACATCATCCCGTGACTGCTCTAGTGCTTTATTGACTTCAATACACAGAGGCGCCATGAAGAGGATCCTGAAGGCCTACGGTGTCCCTCCCATTGCAACTTACCCTGTATGATAGAGACAATGTATGCAGAAGGTGGTGACCCCAGATGGCAACAGTGAGGAGTTTGACATCCTGGCTGGGGTACTTACTGCAAGGAGACACCCTAGCCAGTGGCGGAACAAGTCAGAACCGGGCCGGTATGCGAGCCACAATGCTCGGGCCCCCTTACCCGTCTCACGCCAACCCCAACCAAATGAACAAATGGACATTTGGTTCCATTTGTACACTGTCAGAATTACAGACCTGTAAGGGTCCATTAGGATCCATTTGTACACTCTCAGAGCTACACATTGCTTGCTTGTGTTGTGCATTGCTGCCTGTCTCGTTTGAAAGTGTCTGTGGTATATTTTAATTGATACAAATTACAAAAGGTTTTGAAAGTGCGCGGTTCCACTGCAGCCACTACTTCTCACTGAACGTAAACAACATATTGTCTGTCTGTGAATAGAAGCCAATCAAGCCATGACATCTGTCTGCTCTTCCTGTTGTCCTTCACAATAAAGTGTGTGTCCCCCTTTACTTCCCAATGTGCGACATTTTACCCAGGTTAATATAAACAGGAAATAGGTGTAACAGAGGCAGCGCGATACAGAAAGGGGACCCAATTGCGAGGGAGGGGGACCGTCAGGCTCAGCAGATTGACGGTCATTTGGACTGAGACTGACAGTCAGTCGGAGGCTGACGGCCGGGCCCCCGCGGTTCGCGGGCCTATATGCGGCCGCTTACCCAGCTTACCCGGACGCTCCGCCCCTGACCCTAGCCCCCTTCCTCTTTGTCATAGTCCTGGGCTACGCACTCAGGAAGGCCATCAGTGGATGAGAGCAGGATCTTGGCCTCACTCTTACACCAAGGAGGTCAAGACGACATCAAGGAGGTCAAGACAACACCCTGCAGTATTCCTGACAGAACTGGACTACGCAGTTAATATCAGCCTACTCTCTGTGGAGCAAGCACAGGAGCTCTTGAGCAGAGCGGAGTCAGAGTGTGCCACGGTTGGCCTTAGGCTGAATGCCAAGAAAACTGAGGTGATCACCTGTCCTATAACATCTCAATTGGAAAATCCACCTCTGACAACAACAGGAGGCACTGCTCTGAAGGAACTCAAGGACTTCAAGTACCTGGGCTCATGGGTCAACTCAACAGAGAAAGATCCTAAAGTGAGGAAGGCACTTTTTCCTAGAGATGGAAAATACTTGAGTAGTTTTTTTTAGGATCTGTTCTAGTTAAAAAAAAGAAAAAGTACTTTTCCTTTTTACTCAAAGAGTAGTTTTTAAATAGGCTACTTTTTACTCAATAATAATAACAATACTCTTACTTTGAGTATGATTTTTCAGTACTATTTCCACCTCAACTTTTCCCATAAAGATTTGGAAAGCTTTAAGGGAAAAGGTTGTTTTAGTGGCACCAGTAAACCACCGGAACCGCCGCGAAGGTTTCGGAATCTCCGTATACGGAGCTGCTGTCTGACATCAGGGTTTTCCGGAAACCGGCACTCTGTCTGCAACACAGTCAGGGGCACAGACAGATACAGATATCTCCATAATCGGCATAAAGGGACACAGACAGACAGATACAGAGATCTCCATATACGGGCATAAAAGGGATGCAGACAGACAGATAAAGATATCTTCATATATGGGCATGGGCATACATGGACACAGGCAAACAGATGGTCAAAACGGGTCCTATGACAACAGGTTTAATGGGGCGGTTCGGCACACTGCTGCTGCAGGTGAAAGTGACTGAGCTTCCTTTGACAACATCTCCTGGTAGACTTAGACTTACTGCCAAAAGGACATTCTTAGGACCATCTGATGGAGAAACATTTAGGTCACTTTAAAAGCCCCCTTTATGACACAAAAACTAAACGCACTTCAACAAATGTGGCCAGACTTGGGATGTTTCACCCCCCCCCTCCCCCCCTCCCATGTTGTTTTAACATGTAGGTACCTTGACAGTAGAGCTGTGAAAGAATATTCGATATTCGAATATTTATTCGAATGTTAACAATAAAAGAATATTCGAAAGTAAAAAATTGAGCTTCGAATGAATTTATATTTAATTAAAACAAATCTGCCGCACTTCTTGTGGGATTCTGGGCGCATGTAACGTTAAAAGGCGGCTGGTCTCGCGAGGCAGAAGTCTCCATTCGCCGCTTCAAAAGTGGGCTGATCTACAAGTCCACAATGCGTCGCTGATCCAATACGTTGTGGGCTTGTAGATTAAGGGTGCATGTTTAGCGACACCGTCATACAGCGAAGAATAAACCTCCAGCTGCTGTTTAACTTTGGCTTCACACACTGACCGTCCGCCTCGCAGATACAGTGCACACAGCCACACACACAGTGCTTTTCCTCTGAGTTAAACTTGCTCACGTTTAATCACACAATGTAAATGTAATTGATTCAGAATGATAACGAGTCACGCTGAAACGGGCGACTCATTTGTTAGTGACGGGAAGGCAGACTGTACAACGAGACTTCTCCACCGAAAACGCAATGTAAAAAAGCATGGATTTCTTATCTCACCGAGTCTCCCCGCACGCAGCCACGGTCACGGTAAAACTCCCTCCGTCACACTACTCTTGTAGACTACCTAATTTGGTTCAAACCAAAACATAATCCATTGGTGTGATTATGATTGCTCGTTTCATGTCGTGGCTGTTCCAACTTCCATCACAGCTGCTGTGATGCTGTGACGCTTTGCATCGACGATGCGATGCTGCTCTTGCTTTTACCAACGCCATAGATAGAAGCGACTGTCTAGAATAAACAGCTTCATGTTTGGGGGGTATACAGGTCTATTGATATGCATAGGCTCGTCGGGGCGCGCGACCCATGAAAACGGCAACAATGGCTGTATTGGTGTGAATATAACGTGTAAAAAAAAAAGCTCAGAAGCTCCGAAGTGCGAATGCTTCGAATTTTTCTACTTATTCGAATTATTCGAATTTATTCGAATCAACGGTGGATTTTAAAGCAAATATTCGAATGCCATTTTTGGCCTACTTGACAGCGCTTCTGAGGAGGTCCAAGCACATACTCTCCATTTGCACACTTGTAATGAATGGGTTTAATAGAAAGCTCCCTTCTTGAATCCTGACTTTTTTAAATTACATATAATCAGAGGTCAGAGATCAGTAAAAGGTTAACAACAAATTACCAATCGTGTCTAATTGGACATACAACATACAAATACAATAGTGTGTTGCCTATGGCAACCACACTGGCCTCTCTCTCCTCCTTACACAATAGATGAGGTCAAGTTGTTACGACTAAAAGAATAATCAATCTATCTATTCATCCATCCATCCACCCATCATTTCACAACAATGATACAAGTGTAATGGAAGCAACCCACACTACATGAAAAGACATGTACTGTATGTCAGAATAGACCGTTTGTCAGCCTTCTGATGGGTCCCTGAGACTCCCTAACTGGCCAACCAGAAAAAATCATTCACTTTTTGCTATCGGGGGTGGAGTTGTGCAATGAGAGAATATTGCTTCAGGCTTTTCAACACGGTGCGCACTGCGAGGCACGGCGAGCGTGCAGTACGGTGCCGCGAGCTGATAGCGATTTCGATCATTATAATGAATAAGCTTCAACAAACTAGTTCACATGGACCTTATCAATGTGACTAAAAGTTTCGATTGGGTACATATATTTTAAATGGGCAGAATTACGAAAGCCAGCCTATTATGTGAGTAAATGGTAAATGGTGCATTTATATAGCGCGTTTATCCAAAGCGCTTTACAGAGATTGTGCATTACATTCACCCATTCACGCACACATTCATACACCGGTGGCAGAGGAAACCATGCAAGGTACCAACCTACTCACCGGGAGCAATGTGGGATTCAGAGTCTTGCCCAAGGACCCTTCGACATTAACTCAGGGGGAGCCCGGATTCGAACTGGGAACCCTTTGGGAACCCTTCGTGCTCTAATAACTGTTTCTCTACCCCTGAGCTATGCCGCCCCACAGTAGAACTATAGGCTGGCTGTCATTTTCCTACCCAAGATGCACTGCGCTTTCTCTTTCTATTTCTCTCCTCTGTCTGATCCAGAGGATTAAACTAATTAAAACATATATTTTCGGGGGGAAACTACTGTTTTGCTATGTAACTACTGTACTTTTGTCTTCCCTTTTTATTAATATCACGTAGATGTGTTTTTTTTGGTACTTTATATAGCTGTAATGAGGCTATGAAAAATCTTTTTTCCCCATTCATTTCCAATGTAAAAACAATCTGCCATGGTGATTCTGTCCAACCGGGATTAAACTAATCAAAACATATATTTTCGGGGGAAACCCCCTGTTTTGCAATATAACTACTGTACCTTTGTTTTCCCTTTTTATTAATATCACCTAGATGTTTTTCCTTTGGTACTTTAAATAGCAATAATGAGGCAATGAAAATACCCCCTCCCCCCATTCACTGCCACTATAAAAACAATCTGCACGGTAAATTTGTTCAACCTAGTAACAGGGCCAAAATGGGGCGGGATTTGACATACGGTCTATTGTGCCATATTTATCTCCAGAGTGAAAGTGTCATTACTGATGTGTTTTAAATGCTCCTCTGCTTCATTTCAAAGTTCAGTGGACTGTGTGTGTACTGTGTGCACGGCTGTGTGTGTGCATGTGCATGCCAGTTACCTCCTACAGGTTCTATCTTGTTGGTGATGATGTAGCGGAGGATGCTCTCCTCGACATACATGGCAGACACTTTCTCCACGGTGACCTGCAGGGTCTCCGGGCTCTGCCGGTGGTTGTGCCGACAGTCGCTGTATGTGATGTTCTGCTGCAGCTTGTAGGAGAAGGACTCTGAGCCGCGCTCGGCGGACACCACCGAGTACTCACGCACCGAGGTGGAAGTCACCACTGGATGGCCAGAAAGACAGACAGAGCTTTTACTAGTATGCATTTTTCAGGAATAACCCACAAAAAACTACCCAAGATTGCAACAATTGAGAATTGTTTGACTGCTGACATGCAATCGCATTAACCTATACAATAACTAACATTAAATTAAACTCTAAAGGAAGGGATGAAACAAGCCAAAGTGATGAGAGTCAAAACATACTAAAAGCATCTTAATGTTTTCAAAGGACACCAAAGCCTGCTCTCAAACGTACAGAAACAAATGCATGTAACACAATCTGTAACATACGACTATCAGCACATTCAGATTAAAAGCACAGAGAAATTGCTTGGAGAGTGAACATTTGACTAAACATTTTAAAGAATTGCATTGTCGTTGTAATGTTTCAACCCAATTGATCATCCTGGCTTGCATGTGCCATGTTTGGGTCCTGAATCAAGCTGGGTATTGACTAGGTCCTCCCTATTTTCCCCAGGTTCTATGTTCCCCATCCTCCCAAAAAATGGGAGTTCCCCGCTCAACCAAAACAAGTCGGGCCCTGCATGGGCAATTAGCCTTCGACATTGTTTTTTTTTTTTTTTTTTTTTAAGGAACTGTTCAGATTTGATTTATTTTATTTTACATATATTTTTAAATCACTAGCATCCAATTAGGAGCAGGGTCACGATAAATTAATTCCACAATACATATGATAATAACACAATATTGGGCTCACAATATCACATACTATGTAAAGTAAAAAAAAGAAAACACACAAATCCTAATTTAGGTGCCCAGTTGTCCCTATTTCCCAGATGTCTCCACCCAGGTCAGGTGGCCACTCGTCCCAAACATGTGGTTCAATGTTTTAAATCATATTGCACTCTACATAGACATAAAAAGGTAGACGCCTCCTTCAGCTCTGGGGCGTCTGTCTTGGTTGATGGGCAACTTTTCCAAGACTGTATGGCTGCAGGCGTGGACGCTTCCGCGTGTGTGGGCACTGGGGCCGTGTTCTCTCCTCCACGTCATCAGTGCCCACACCCTAGGTGGGGTTGGCGATGTTGCATGTTCTCCCCGTGTTTCCAAGGGTAAGCACCCCCACAAAAACATGCAGTAATCCTGGTCTCTATAATACCTCCCCCTGGCCAGCCGGGGCACCTGATGGAGGGGAATTAAGGAACTGGTTGGAATAACGTGTTCCTTCCATGCACTATGTCCAACCCGGGGGAAACTCCCCCCTGTCAGGTGATAAGAAGCGGTCTGTTCACTCCTCATGCAAAGAAGGAAGCGTGAGCTCAGTTCAGGGCTTTCCCCAGGTTGGCAGAGGGAGAGCAGAGCCCAGGATTACAGCTTATTGGCAATTGGCACTGGGTTGAAAATGGGTTACAACATCGTACCTAACTAAGAGAGGAAGATACAGATACAGAAGATGGATTTTTACCTGAAGGGTAAAACTGGTAGGTCTCATTGAAGGGCTCCATGGTGACAGCGGCCCCTGGGGGCAGGAAGGGCACGGTGCCGCTGATGTCTGTGTCCACGGTCAGGTGGTTGTGGTGGTCCAGGCCCCGCCCTGTTTGCATGATGGACAGACGCTCCAGGCCGGGGTGGAAGATCATCTCCACATGACGGGTGAACTCTGCACCTGTTGACAGATCAATACAATAGTTAGCTCTTTATCCACCCCCTCCATCCCACTGGCCTGTCTGTCAGTGGTGTCACTTGTTGCTTTTATATTTACACTATGGTTACATCTGTATGAACACACACACACGCACATGCACACGCGCGCGTGCACACACACACACACACACACACACACACACACACACACACACACACACACACACACACACACACACACACACACACACACACACACACACACACACACACACACACACACAAACACAAATACATACAGCTGCTTCCTATAGAACAGTGAAGTCATGACGTGACTCGCTCATCCCGTGGTTCCACGGAAGTAATTCTCTATGGAGAATAACATTGGGTCATCTTAAATCGTCTCATATAAGCATTGTGGTCCAAAAATAAACAAACAGCCTTTGCAATATTGTCGGCGAGGTGGCTCTGTATGGTTTATGATAGTCAGTCACTCTTGGCAAAATCAGTGGTCTTGTATTTTTAAAAGCTGGCAGAGAATGTGTAGCATGCCTGATACCAGATTATGTAAACGTGTATTTGTATGGGTGGACCAGAACAGAAGTACTAAGAACTATGCTCATACTGTTAGAATGTTCTTTGGCTCGCTGCACTTACCTCATCTTGCCAATACAGACACTGTTCTTTCGAGAAGTGACATAAAGTGCCTTGATCAGGCTGTTGCACTGGCAGATGAGGAGAAGTGGCTTCAGCTAATTAACAAGCCAGAAGGAAATAAACTGCGTACCTACTGTCTCTTTAAGAACAGGTTTGAAACTGAATCGTATGTACAAAGTATTATGTCCAGGCAGCACAGGAGCGCGTTTGCAAAGTTCAGGTGTGGAGTGGCTCCTTTAGCTCTAGAAACAGGCAGATACACAAATACCCCAGCAGATAGTCGCTTCTGTACACTATGTAACACCGGTTCAGTTGAATCTGAGGCCCATGTCCTATTACACTGTGATCTATACAAGGATATCCGGTCAGAACTATTCCTTTCATTATCTCAACAGGTAGAACTTTTTAATGGTCTTGATGATTATAATAAATTGAATGTAATTTTAGCTGGTAAATACTGCACAAATGAATGTGCCAAAGCCTGCCATCTCATTTTAAAAAGAAGATTAGCTTTTCTAAGTATAGGTTCATAAGCTGCCCCAACCACGTGTTTTTGTTTACTTTATGTATGTGTATTTTTGCTATTTTATTTTTGTTGTGTACTGTCTGTTTTTTTTCTTTATTTTTTCGTTTTTAAATATGTAACTGTTTATATGTATGTACTTTAATGTACGTCTTAATTATTTGTCTATATTTTTATGGTGTCTCACAACTCCAAGTGAGTGGTCCTCAAACTAGGAAATGAAATGTTGTCTGCTTTTAAAACTGTACAGTCTGAGGAGTGACACCCAAATAAAGTTTTCTATCTATCTATCTATCTATCTCATAAGTGATAAAGCCTGTTTCTAGCGAAAATGTAACTAATTCGGCGACAGTAACATTAGCGTTTTTTCACCATCAGTTGATTCTTCATATCCATATGAGTCCAACCGCTGAGATAATTTGTTTATAATTGGAACACAGTTCTTATATGACGCGATATGAAAAAGGTCTATGGGAATTCAGAATGGGGGAGGAAAACCGCAAACCAGGTAGGATGTGTAAATTACATCACATTTCCCTACTCTATTACAGAGGGGAGGTAAGGGCATATCACATCCCTAGAGACAACACAGCTGGCTGGGAGACTGAACACACACACACACGCACACGCACACGCACGCACACACACACACACACACACACACACACACACACACACACACACAGCTTGCTTACCAGTGATCCTGAATCCCGCTTGGCTATTGGGTAGCTCCAAGGCAAACAGCCAGCCGAACAGCTCTCCTATTGGTGCAACCGGCATCAGAGCCCAGCCCACTGAATTTGGGACCTGACCAATCAGCAGTGAGGAGAATGTCAGGAGGTTACATAATTGGTTATGACAGAATTAAAGAATGGGGAGGAAGTCAATAATATTGTTTCTTATGTAACTTCTTAAACCATGCTTTTCCCAAGGCAGACAGACTGACGGACCTGACAGTCCATTTGGAACCCCTTAAGGAACCCAGAGGGCCGATTGCACCAAGAGGGATTAAATAAATCTTAGTTTAGGGTTAATCAAGGATTTGTTGATCTTGGATTTATTTTAATTCGAGTTGTGTTGCACCACTTAAATTTAAGCATTGCTTAACAAATCTGTGATTAAACCCTTAATTAAAATTATAACCTCTGATTAATTCATGGTTTCAATGTTTTTGAGTGTCCTCCATCTTGTATTGGGAGAATGTGGGCAGGCCTATATTAAGAATAGCGCCTGCAGCCAAAAAATATATCATAAGACGGTGACGCTCGCTAAAACAACAGATATACAAGCTCACAACGCGTCACTCCGTGGTGCGTAGTGGGGCAGTGTGGTGGTGTTATAGATCTGCTCCCCTCGCTATAGAGCATCGCAGTTGAAGCCCCACCCCGTCCTCACTCTGGTGTCGAAAGCGTTTTCCGCATTCATTTCTTCCATAGACATTTCATAAAGTATTTATTTAAACGTTTTTAAGCCTTGGACAAAGCCACCTCGGCTGGAGAGGAATCATGTCAATATTCAATTTTTTTTTAATGCAAAGCTAATTAGAAAGCTGAAAAAAAGGGCTGGGTACAAGATTGTGTACATCATTATTTTTAAAATTGCGGAAACTACACTCCCAGAATGCATTGCGAATGACACTTGTTTCCTGAAATATACCCCTTAAATCACGCTCAGTTTAGTTATCCAGGCCAGCATATGGCCTGAAATGTAGTGATTGTCATCTCTGTGGACGCTCTTATCGTCATCCTTGACATAGTGCATCATATTTGTAAAAGAAAGACGATCGCTCACGGAGTTCTGCTGAAGTGCAATAATTTGCCGGGAAGACAGGGGGCAGTAGCTACTTCCGCGGTAACCGCAAGATATGTGAAAGAAGAAGAAGCTAGACCAATCACAGACGTCGATTTTCACGGGATACATGTTTAGCAGTATGGGAAATGCCGTTCTTCTCCGTGCGATCTTGATTAAAACGTGTTTTTACTAAAACTAGAGTGATTGCATAAATACTCGGGGGTTCTACAGGAGCATATAGAACCATTTTACAACCACCAGCCTAGTGGTAAGTGTACATTGAATTGCTAGGACTTTGTGGCTGATAATGAAAAACCCTATGGTGAAAATGAATGGAAAATGGACTTCCGACACCTCACTGCGATGCTCTATAGAGCGTTGCAGTGTAAGCCCCACCCCGTCCTCACTCCGGTGTTGGAAACATTTTCCCCATTCATTTCTTCCATAGACATTTTATTTCATGAAGTATTTATTTAACGTCTTTTAAGCCTCTGACAAAGCCACCCCGGCTTGTGAGGAATCATGATAATATTCAACATTTTTTGAACGCAACGATTAATTAGAAAGCTGAAAAAAAGGGCAGGGTACAAGACTGTGTACATCATTATTTTCAAAATTGCGCAAACTACACTCCCAGAATGCATTGCGAATGACATTTCCTGAAATGTATCCCTTAAATCACGCTCAGTTTAGTTATCCAGGCCAGCATATGGCCTGACATGTAGTGATTTTCATCTCTGTGGACGCTCTTATCGTCATCTTTAAAATAGTGCATCATATTTGTAAAAGAAAGACACTCACTCACGGAGTTCTGCTGAAGTGCAATAATCGGCCAGGCAGACAGGGGGCAGTAGCTATTTACGAGGTAATCGCAAGATACACGAAAGAAGAAGAAGTATGGCGGATAATGAAATCAATGAATGGGCAGTTTACTTCTGACACCTCACTGCGATGCTCTATACGGTGCTCATTCCTGGTTTCCCAAACAAGCAGAGAACATGTCGCGGCGGCGGCGTGCACGGCACGGATTCAAACAAACTTTACAAACCACGAAAAACAGAGCTTTAGCTGGATGATTCTGTGGGAATCAATGATGAAATGTCCGCAGTGTAATGCAAGCCTGCTGGACGCAGCTGAACGAGTTCTGTGGGAATCGATGATGAAATACCTGCAGTGTGCAGTCGCAACTCGCAAGCCTGGTGGACGCTGCCAGCTGGGGATAGGAGGGAGACTTCTCACAGGAGGGAACCCCCATTCATGTCAATGGCATGTTTACATTTAAACCACCTCTCCTGCAGGTTTAAAATGAATCCCTTACTGATATTTAAATCAAAGTTTAAAGTAGTGGTGCAACAGGATTAAGATGAATCCAGGTTTACAGTGAAAACTAAAACCAAGATTAAAAGGATGGTTTAAAACTAAACCTGATTAATGAAAACTAGGTTTAAGGTTTGGTGCAACTGGATTAAAAGATAAATCTCGATTTAAACCAGGTTAAGGCTTAATCTGTGTTGGTGCAAACCGCCCAGAGGGTCCCTGGACCCACTTTGAGAACCACTTACACATT
Source organism: Nannobrachium achirus (assembly GCF_963921795.1). Lineage (NCBI taxonomy): Eukaryota > Metazoa > Chordata > Actinopteri > Myctophiformes > Myctophidae > Nannobrachium > Nannobrachium achirus. Next base: position 56,516,939 of record NC_137814.1, on the reverse strand, counting down.
CATTATTTTCAAAGTAAAAGGATTGCACACGCGTGGTTAAGCCAGTGGTTCTCAAACATTTTCGTGTCAAAAATAGGCCTATACACGGACCCCCACTTGAACAGATGTTGTGCCAATGACCTCCATAACAGAAGATCTGTCAACATTTGTCAAGACATTGATTAATAATTATTAAAACCCCAATTCTGAGCTTTTTCTGCCTTTATTGATAGTCCAGAGTGAGGGGGGGGGGGGGGGGGGGGGCAGGAAACAGGGAGAGAGAATCAGGAAATGATATGCAATATGCAGCAAAGGTCAGGCGGGCTCGGGAATCAAATCCCATATGGATAGAGTTGATACAAGTTGCACAGGGGAAAATATAGAGACATAGCTGATGGCTTTGTACCTTGCCGATGGCCATGATTGCCCGTCCATCTCCCACCATGATGTAGGCACGGAGGACAAGGTTGTTCAGTTCCACGGGAATCACACCTACGGACACTGTTCCCATCACCTTGCCGCTTACACGCTGCGGAGCACCTGGAGAAAGCAGACAACGTTACACTCACCAAACCATAAGAACATTGGAAGTTTTATGTTTTATGTTGCCTTGTAAACATAATAATGGGTAATAATAATAAGGGTAATAATAATAAGGGTAATAATAATAAAATCTTAGTTGGGAGTGTGTGTGTGTGTGTGTGTGTGTGTGTGTGTGTGTGTGTGTGTGTGTGTGTGTGTGTGTGTGTGTGTGTGCTCTGACCATCAGGTAGGCAGTGTCTTCCGTTGCCATAGAAACCAGGTTGACAGTGACAACAGAGGCCTGTGGCGTAGTCGGTGCACATTGCATTCTGGGAACACTGCTGTTGGAACCTGGAGCCATTCAGAAACAAAGACATGGAGGACGGAAAGACCAATAAATATGAGTGAATGAAAGAACAAATGAATAAAACTTAAATGGCTGCTGACATTTAAAGGGGGGGGGGACATTGCTAATATTTTGATGATGTCATTGTATGTGAAATAAGCCAATCAAATTAATTTACGGTTTTGTACATTCACTTCCCCTTTAATTTGCTATACTTAACTGTACATTCTCTTCCCCTCTAAACTTAGACTAGACGTTGATTAGAAGTATAATAGACATCTATTCTAAGTTTAGACGTCTAAAAAACTTTCATTTCTAGACCAGTGTTAGACCAATTATAGATGGTATGCCAAAATTTGTGCTCTCAGGGGGGAGACTTGACTTCGGGGAGCTGGAGGAGGTGGGGTTCGTATCGATGTTAACCTCTATGCCTAAACCTAACCCCAACCATAACCCCAGAAACCCGACGCGGGTCAGTAGCTAACCTGCCGACGCTGGTACCCTCCAGTAGTCGAAGTAATGACACGTAGAAAAGGCGAGATTTCCCAAGGAGCTGTTTCAAACTGTTTTCAGAGAGATCACGCGACTTACTGTAACCTATCATACATGATCATTTCGGGCTGTGTCATAGGCACTTCAAGAAACAAGTTAATGGCAAAATGTCAATAGGTGATGTCATTCAAACCTTGCACACGTCTCCTTCTTCTCTGCGCTGTTCTGAATCACTGAAAGAGAGAGAGAGAGAGAGAGAGAGAGAGAGAGAGAGAGAGAGAGAGAGAGAGAGAGAGCGATCAGGGGGGTCATTACAATAAAGGGATCAGCAGGTAACTGAAAGAACAAGGGAATTGGATGAAAGGAGAGAGAGGCAGAGGGGAGAAATAAGGACATAGGAGATAGGAAATAGGAGAGGAGGAGAGAGGCACAAGAAACGAGAGGGACCACTGGAAACGTGACGTGTGGTATTACACTCACGTGCGCGCACCCCCCCTGTAAATAACTTCCACGTCAGCCATGTTAATTCTTTGAAACTTACATCATATTACGGATAATATGCACATCTTTCCACCTGAGATACGGTACGCTATTTCACAGAGAAATATCAGTTTCCATCAGAACTGACTGAAAATAACTTTATACTTGACGTTTAACTACTTGAACCCCAGCTATTCTTGGCCGGAAGGTTCACCAAACATATCAGATCTACAAGCTCCCAAAGCGTTACAACGGGAGCTTGTAGATCTGATATTTTTGTTGAAGAGAGTTGGCCGTAGATGGTTAAAGAACTCATCAAGTACAATGTAAATCTGTCTGTTTTACCAAGCATAGTGAGGTGATATTGATGAATTCCCTTCCCTTTGGGAAACCCTAGATTAGACGTCTAACAGTGCCTTACGAAAGTATTCACCCCCTTCCCTTTTTTCACAATTTGTTATGTTACAGCCTTATTCAAAATGTTACTCAACATTCCCCATACCCCATAGGCCTAATGACAAAATAAAAAAACTTATTTTTAGATGTTTTGTAAATGTATTTAAAAAAGGAAAACAAAATTACATGTGCATAATAAGTATTCACCCCCTTTGCTTTGAGATGTTGCTATAACTTGATTAGAGTCAGCCTATGGTAAATGTAATTTTAGTTCATTTAGAAAGGCACACACGTGTCTCTTATCAGGTCCCACATGTAACATGTCGGAGCACAAACCAAGCCATGGCATGAAGTCAAAGGATTTGTCTGTAGATCTTTGAGACAGGATTGTAGGGCCGGCACAGATCTGGGGAAAGTTACCAAAAAACGGTCCTGGCCAAACTGAGCAATTGGGGTAGATGGGTCTTGGTCAGGGAGGTGACCAAGAACCCATGGTCACTCTGACAGTGCTCCAGTGTTCCTCTGTGGAGATGGTAGAACCTTCCAGAAGGACAACCATCACTGCTGCACTCACCAATCAGATCTTCATTGTAGAGTAGCCAGATGGAAGCCAGTCCTCAGCAAAAGGCACATGACAGCCCATTTGGAGTTTGCAAAAAGTAACCTAGAAAATGATCTGGTCTGTTGAAACAAAGATTGATCTCTTTGTTCTGAAATCCAAGTGTAAGCAGGCACCGCTCATCACATGGCCAACACCATCCCTACAGGAAATCTAGTGGTCGCAGCATCATGCTATAGGGATATTTTTCAACAGCCGAAACTGTGGGACTAGTCAGGATCAAGTGAAAAATTAATGCAGCAAATTACAGAGACATTCATGATGAAAACCTAATCCAGAGTGCACTGGACCTCAGACTGAGGCAGAGGTTCAAGCAGGGTAAACACACAGACAAGATAACAAAGGAGTGGCTTCAGGACAAGTCTGTGAATGTCCTGGAGTTGCCCACCCGGACCCCCATTTCTGGAGAAGGCCCACCCGGACCCCGATCTCTGGAGAAATACGAAAATGGCTGTGCACCGAAGCAACCTGATGCAGCTTGAGAAGATCTGAAAAGAAGAATGGGAGAAACTGACCCAAAATAGGTGTGCCAAATTGTAGCATCATAAGGCATTTTTTCATTGCAGTTCCGGAATTTTTCCTGCAAAATAATTCGCATAATAATTAGCAACTTGCCGGGAGTTTAGTTTTTTGGGTGTTTTCACATGCCCTCATTGCCGTAAAATACATTGTTTTCACTAAACCATTGTGGCGGCATGAAAGACCAGAGCTTAATTAAAAATAGGCTATAGAATACAAGTTTGAACCATGAATTGATCTAGCAAGCTTGCATTTCTCAGCACCGCGGCCGTATATATAGGCTGGAGATTGGAGAAAGAAATACTTTTGTCTTCTGTGTTTGGCTTACATTTGAATGCAATATGGATTCTAGCCTAATAAGTAATCCCCTTATGGAAGCTGAAGCTTTCAATCCCAAATACAATGCTTTAACTGTTCATGGCTCCTTGCACGCACCTCAAAAATCACGGTATGCGTTTTCACTGCAGGGAAATTTGTATTATCCCGGTACTTTCAGCAAAAACAAAACGTAACATTTCGGAAGCCAAAACTTCCGGCACACAAAATAAGTGGCCGTTTTCACATGGTGTGAATTTCAAAATTGCCGTCGTTTTTGAAAAAACTTCCAGAAGTTTGACTCTGTTAAAACTTAAAATGGGCCATTAGTCACAAAGAATTGAGGCTCTAATTGCTGCCAGAGGTGCTGAATAGGCTACTTATGCACATGTGATTCTGTAATTTATATTTTTAACACAGTTCTAAACCTTTCTAAAATACCTTTTTCGTGTTGTCATTATGCACCATTGTGTGTCGAATTCTGAGATAAAGGGTAATTTTATAATTTTCTTGAATACGGCTATAACATAACAAAATGTGAAAAAAAACTGAAGGGGGGTGAATACTTTCGCAAGGTATGTAGACAGACACACGTCTACTAGACATCTTATCGACATCTAGTCTAAGGTTAGACGTCTAAAAAACGTGTTTTAGACATGTGCTCATGTGGGACACTTCAAGACACAGCTTGGAGAGAAACAGCTGTTTGTGATTTTTTTGCCCTTCCGACTAATTTAGAAGCCTTTTACAGACGAACGGTATGGACAATCAACATTCTGCTTAAACATGTTTATCACATAGGACCAGAGATCAGGTGCACCGATTTGTGTAAGATTTGAAGAACATAATAGGAGGAAGGGCAAAAAGTGTGTTATGAAGAAAATTCTAAATGGGGGAAAATCACAGAACACAGAACTGTGTCAAACTCAGATCCCAGACCAGACCTGCACCTACTGTACTTCATAACTTCATGCTTAAAAAGAACAAATCTACAAGCTAACATCCTGCTGCTGTGACAAAGGACTTTCTTCCTAACCTAGACTGACGGAACTATTGCTGTATTGACTTTGACCCCTAAGGACCTTCCAGGGAGAGTGCTCATGTGCGTCTTGCGGTGACACGCTCCCTAGTTTCTTCTTCTCTGAGCTGCTTTTTTTGTTTGTTTGTTTTTTCGCACTGATTTTTGACCTGATGTATAGCTTTAAAAGTAGACTTGATGGGTCTCATAATGAGGTGATTAACATGTTGATCAATCCGAAGTACAGCTCTGTAAGATATCGCTCACATATGTGGAAACATTGGTATGAGTGTCTTTTATAGATGTTTTTATTTGTTCTTTTTAGATCTTTATTGTCTTAACGAATTTATATTGTTTTTTAACTGTTTGTTTGTCTACCTTTGGCTTCGGCTGTAATAAAGTTTTGATTGATTGACTTTGCACTATTAGGTTGTGTTGGTAGTTTCTGAGTATTCTGCTTTGTTTAACAATGTCAGTGAGATACTTGTTGCACTAACTAGCATTGACTGTTAAGGTCTCTTTTTGTAAGACACTTTATGTATACTTATATATTATTCGTCCCCTCTATTGATGCACCTTCTCTTTATTGGTACTGTTACTGCTTTTTTTCTCTCTTATCTATCTTTTTTCTTACTTCTCTGTAACTTTGTAAATACTGTATACTGCTATGCTACAACTGGACAACTGAATTTCCCCTTGGGATAATAAAGGTATCTATCTATCTATATCTAACCTCCTACTCTGCCGTTTAAAATGCGCCTCTCCACGGCTAATAGACCCATACAGGGAGAATTTGGCGCTTTTAGACTAATATAGCCCGAAATGGCGATGTTATCTCCCTAACGCCCCCGACTAATATGAGGAGATGTAGTCTTGCGTGGCCAGACGATTGACTCCCGCGATTTGCACTTGCTCCGGTGTAGGGGGTCTTATGATGAGTACCGGTTAAAGCAGAAGTGAAGCCTCCTCCCCACTTCCGTTTCATTTTTTACATTTTGCACATTTATCCTAATATAAATAAAAATCATCTAAGCATATTTAGCTTTCTGCTTAGCAGAAATGAATTTCCATTTTAAAATATGTTTTCGTGAACGGAAATGCCAGCTTCCATTACTCGCCGTTCAGGAGGTGTAGCTCCAGACTCTATATACCGGTAGCATTCAGAGATTGTGGAATAGTTTTCTGGCTACGCGAGACTAGGGGAGATGCGTCATGACCCAAGTAATCAAAGGTAAGGTTTTTTACTATGGTTCAAGAGTTAGAGAATACCTGCAAAATGCAAGAACACGTTTCCTGATAAGGCCTAAAAAAAAAAAAACTTGGTTTCCGGTTGGCTGTCATTTTAGGGCTGAGTAGATAGGGAATTTGTTTTATTTTATTTTTTATTTTTTTGTGGGCATGATGGGTAGCGAGGAATTTTATTTTATTTCCTCATGGGAAGGATGGGTAGGTAGTTTTTTTTTTTCTTTTCTATGTGACCGCTCGTGGCGTTTTCAGACACAACGGGGTCATGGTCATTTTTCTATTTTTTACATTTTATGAAAGTACAGAATGTAAGCTTTCATATGATGTATCATTCATTGAAATTGGACAATATTTGAAGAAGATTTGATCAATTGAAACGTGTTGATCCAGAAACAGCAAAGGAGAGAAAATGCCCTTCAAAGAATTCTCATTTTAACACCTATTCCAGGCTCAGAAAATGGGAGTGACATAGTAGTTAACCCCAACTCTATATACTTAAGTATAACTTTGAGGTAGGTATTTGTTCTTACTTGAGTATTTCCAGTTTCCAATACTTAGACTTAGAATCTACTACACTGAGAGCTTGTAGATCTGCTATTTTCAAATTAGTATTTTATACTTTTTGAAAACAATTTGAAATGAAAGATGGCTACTTCATGATGTATTAATAGGCTACTAGTAGCCTACTATTTGTACTTTAAGTACATTTTGATGGAAATACTTTTACTCAAGTAAATTCTGAATAACAGACCTTTACTAGTAACAAATATTTCTGCATTATAGTATTGATACTTTTACTTGAGTAAAGATCTGATTACTTTTCCCACCACTACTCTCTTATTTCTTTGCCCAAAAATGCGCTATTCTCTCTCTCTCTCTCTCTCTCTCTACAAAGTGATGCTCACTCTACCAGTCGCTCTAATTCACCCGTCATCTCTCTCTCTCTCTCTCTCTCTCTCTCTCTCTCTCTCTCTCTCTCTCTCTCTCTCTCTCTCTCTCTCACGGGGAAGTTCGAGTAGCGACGCAACATGTTTTGTAACATGATGGAGACGGAGGGAAGGACAGAGTCACAGCGTGGTGTGGCCGTATGAAATGCATGCAATAATAAGAATAAAGTTAATCTGGCGTTGATTTTAAACCAATTGAACCCCGGATCCTTTGAGCTAAAGTTAACCCACCGAGCCATGACAAAGAAAGAGAGATGGGGAGGGGAGGAGAGAAAGATAAAGAGAAAGAAACGTTCCTCGCAAGCAACTCTACAACTCAGTGAAGCTGGACTTTAACTTCGCCGTACGACATGTTGCATTCTGAAACTAGTTGATCTATACAACACGTCGCATTCGCGACGCGTTGAGAGCTTGTAGATCAGCTCTTTTCACCATGCTAAAACTTGCAGGAGGACTCGGAAATAGAGTCACCGCCGCTGTGATTTAGGCATTGATTATTGCTGTACACAGGTCCATGGCTGGAGCAGGGCTGGAGGAGGACATGCATGTGCTGCTGTTGTAACGCCGTCTCCTGGCGATGACGCAATGACGCATGAATAGTAAAACAAAACATTTGCGCACATGATATTTTAGACGAAAGAAAACTTTGATTAAACTTCGCGAATGTGGTCGCACCAAATATATTTTTTGTAAGACGTTTTTGATCGACTCGGTCGGATTTTGACTTAATTGTATTTATTTTTTTATTTTCACTCCAAATGCCAATAAAATCATCTGGGTCGCACGTATTTAATAGGGTCGGTCGCAAACCGGAAACCAAGTTATTTTTTTGTTAGGCCTAAAGCCAGTCAATTTTACATTTGAGTGTTTTCTGCAAAAAAGAAAAAAAGAATATTATATATTAGATGTACTATATCTTTATATCTCTATTAGATCTACTCACCATGAAGGAGCAGAGAGGTCACCATCAGCCACAGAACCATCTTCATCCTGTCTGCACACACACGCACACACGCGCGCACACACACACACACACACACACACACACACACACACACACACACACACACACACACACACACACACACACACACATTAATAATGTATTTATGTCCACATAAGAGATAATTATGATACAAGGACACAAATATATACACAGTGCTGTCAAATCTATTGGACAAATAGGTACAGCAGTTTAGGGAGTGTATTCATTTTGAGTATATTAATTCTACCAATTAGTGAGATTGAGAGGTCTGACCACCTATTAATTGCTTCGGAAATTGATACAGTAATTGGGTTGTAATTATGGCTTACAATATCCTCTAATTTAGGGACAATTTGAATACCCAAATAAGTAAATTGCTCCACAGTTTTGAAATGACGTGTATAGATTGGAGGGTTATCCCTTTCTTCCTGGTTAAGCAACATAATGGATGATTTGGAGTTATTAACTTTGTAACCAGATATCACTCCAATTTTCTTGATCAACTCCAATAGAGCTGGTAGCGATTGTTCCAGATTTTTTAGAGGCTTATGAATCGTGATGTTCATGTGATGTGCGTGCTCTGTGTCATTATTAGTTTGTATTTTGGGGTTTTTTGTTTTTTGTGGGGTTTTTGTTTGTTTTGTCTGAGCTTCTCTTTTGTTGTTGCTTTGTATGTATAAAAAAAAACGAAAATAAACATATTGTTAAAAAAAAATCTATTGGACAAAATATCCAAACACCCATCAGGAGTATTTAAAGTAACAGCACCATATTTGGCAGCTACCGATGATTAGACTTCTCAACGGGCCTGAAAATTAAGGCCTGGCCCTAACTGGGCCCTAACTGGGTCGGCCCGAGGCCCTACCCGGCCCGACTAGTTAGCATACATTTTAGGCCCTACCCTACCCTAAATGTCGGGTCGGGGTTTGGGTATGGTCGGGTTTCATTACTCTAATGCTGCGTCCAAACCTGAAGCTATTTCTTCTATTCTAGTCGCTTCTATCGCTTCACTTTGGTCGCGCAGGTCCGCGTTGGTAAAACATCATGTTCCGTTGGAATTAAGGCGAAACACCTGGAAAAATGGGAGTCTCAACACCAAACACCAAAAACATGTTTGTAACATCAACGCTGATTGGCTGTCAGGACGTGATGGGTGGAGTGGGGGTGAAGCGAAGGTCGCTTCAGTTGGATTTTTTTTTCTTTTGAACCCAGCTTAATAGTAATACAAATATATATTTTCTTTTTTCAGAGCCCGAGGCCCTACCCGGCCCGACTAATTAGCATACATTTTAGGCCCTACCCTACCCTAAATGTCGGGTCGGGTTCGGGCAGAATAATAGAAGCGATTGCACAGAAGTTTGCAAGCTGTTTAGCTGCTTTGTGTGTGCTGTAAAGGCACAAAAAAATAAGCTGCATACTCAGTGTTCTAGGTTGGGGCTAGGGCTAGGACAGACCACGGCTGAAAGCCATTAGCAAATGCTGCCTGGTACAAAGTTTATAATGGACTACAATGTCTGTCTCTTTGACTGACAGGAAGTAGACATAAATAATGACAAATGATTAAAGTATGCCTGCATGTGTACATGTCTTCATTTGTGAGCCCTGCACAGAGGAACACAGAACTGTGTCAAACTCAGATCCCAGACCAGACCTGCACCTACTGTACTTCATAACTTCATGCTTAAAAAGAACAAATCTACAAGCTAACATCCTGCTGCTGTGACAACCTCCTACTCTGCCGTTTAAAATGCGCTTCTCCACAGCTAATAGACCCATACAGGGAGAAGAGAGAGAGAGAGAGAGCTTTTAACTCTGGCTGAAACAAAAACAAATCATGTTCTTTGTAATGCAGCGTTATTTGGATGATGTAATAATATTACAGTTTTAGCAGATTAAGATGTTACACACGCGCGCGCACACACACACACACACACACACACACACACACACACACACACACACACACACACACACACACACACACACACACACATCGAAAGAACGCACAAACACAGTAGATAATTAAATAAACTATGTTAAATGAACATTCTCTCACCTCTCTGTCAGGAGGAGATTCCTTTGTGGTTTTCCGGTCCTATTCCTGCTACTATCTTCTGTTTTGTCTCTTATAGTGTCTGCTGTAGTAGGGCAGCTAGACTCTATCTGCCATTGCACATGCAAGTTGTCTGGCTATCCACCCTATGAACTCTGACTTGCATAAAGGCTTTATCATAGTCCAAGGTGAACGGTGATCACCTCAACTTTTAGGTGATAAGTTATCACCTAAAAATGAGATAACAAGTGGTGGCCATCATAGTCAATGATGACGTCACGTTGTGACGCGTTGTGAGCTTGTAGATCTGCTATTTTTGGTGAAGAGAGTTGCAAATCAGGTCTGTTTTACTAAGCATAGTGAAGGGATTTTGATGAATTCCAAATGTTATAAAAGTATCTTGCGGCACCCCTGGACGGGTCCTACTAATTGCCCCAAAGTACAAAAAAGTACACCAAAGTACACAAAACTACCCAAAAGTATACCCAAAAGTACACAAAACTACCACAAACTATCCAAAAGTACACAAAACTACCCAAAAGTACCCAAAAGTATACCCAAAACTACCCAACACAAAACTACCCAAAGGTACACAAAACTATACCCCAAACTACCCAAAAGTATACGCAAAAGTACACAAAACTACCCCAAACTACACAAAAGTACACAAAAGTAGGCAGGGGCCAGCACCCAGGGGGTCCCTGGCGGCCGACCCACCACCGGGGCCCGCCACGGACCCCCGTGGATCCCGGCGGTACCGGAAAAAGCGAATGGAAAAATAAGCGAATCTAGCAGATCTAAAAGCTACTGCTCCACTCCACACCACACGCTGTGGCTTGGCCGGGGAGGAGTATGGTTGAAGCATTACATTTCATTGTGATTATGATATGATATGATTGTGCCATGCTTTCAACAGGTCTGAGCTACAAGCTCACAACGTGTCGCAATGCGCTTTGAGCTTGCCTTGTAGTGTGTTGTGTAATTTTGGGTAGTTTGGGGTAGTTTTGTGTACTTTTGGGTAGTTTTGTGTACTTTTGGGTATACTTTTGGGTACTTTTGGGTACTTTTGGGTTGGGGCAATTAGTAGGACCCTTCCTGGGTCACCATCCAAATGAAACCTGACAGAACAGACAACATTAACTCAGTTACTGCCCCAATAACCCGAGAATCCTGAGAAAAACAGGATCATTTAAAAAATAATTTAATTTGATTTAATTTATACCAGTAAGATGCCTAAGGGGCGACAAGCGAGGTCGCGCCATGTCTTGGCCATCTGACCTCATATGGGAATGCCCATATATGGAGGCCACATGGGCCACATACCACACCAACATAATCCATATATGGCCAACACAGATGACCAAGACAGTCCATATCTTTGTGGCTGGTTCTACAAACAGGGATCTCCATACATCAGAGATCTCCATATATGGGCATAAAAGGGATTATGTGATTGTGGTTCCCCTGACATCACAGTGATGTCAGCGTGATGTCAGAGCAGCAAACCCATAGACCATAAAAGAGCATACACGTCCAGACAGAGACGTGATGTGCCGTTTCACATAACATACCAGTAAGACGCCTAAGGGCGGAAAGCAGGGCGAGGTCGCGCCATCTGTCTTGGCCATATATGGGTTCTGTTAGTGTGGTTCTCCTGACAGGGCATCATCTGGGATACAATCCCTTTTATGCACATATATGGAGATCCCTAACAGAATCCATTTTATGCCCATATATGGAGATCCCTGCTCTGAATATCTGACATCACTGTGATGTCACCTGTTTATGCCCATGTATGGAGATCCCTGCTCTGAGTATCTGACATCACTGTGATGTCAGACACTCAGAGCAGGGATCTGTCAGGGGAACCATCGTGTCAGGCGTTACCCATCCGGACAGACAAAGACAAGCTGTGACGGTTTTAATAGTAAACTGCGACCTATGGTCGCAAAAAACTATCCAAAATCGGATCGCGGCTCCCAAGTACCCTAGAGATAGTGCTTCCGTTCTGGACTGGAAACAGGAACCAGATCTGCGATTTTTGGGAGGGACAAGCCGTTTCTCTGTTTCTGTTTGCTTACTTTGTAAACACTGCAAAGGCTAACTCGGGAACGGTAGCTCGGATTAACATGCGTTCTTCTGTGTTCGTGAAGGGTGTGCTCATGCGGCTTGTACAATCCGTGCACCATCGTGGACTATGGACGCACACACGACCACGATAAATCCTTAAAACACAGAAATCGGTGCGTCCAACCCGAAAAGAAGATTGTTAATCGTGGCAGTAAATGAGTTAAAAATGAAATGTAAGGTTGAAAATCACTGATTTACTAATAAACAACCACATTGTTGGTATTGGGTGTTTGCTGTGGAACTCTGACTCCTGCTCTCTGTGGGCTCATGTCCAGGTCCGTTCCCCTGTGAGATCTGTGGCCGGCAGTTCAACGACACGGGCAACAGAAAGAGGCACATAGAGTGCACGCACGGAGGCAAGAGAAAATGGACCTGCTTCATCTGTGGCAAATCTGTAAGGGAAAGGTAAACGTGTGATGTCCCTGTCCCCACCATCTCAGCATAAGCACTGACCATATTGCTTTTCACCCACAGCTTAGCTCTTCATCCATTTTCAATCCATCTTCGTATATTTGGTCCTCACTAATGCTCATTATAAGATTTCTGTCTACTCACTCCTTGTCTCGCAACTTGTGATTGGCTGAACGGAGTTCGGGAGCGCTCTGCTGTGTTCACTTGGACCGTGCGGAGGTGCCGAAAGTCAGGGGGAAGAAGATTTACTATTCTGTCCATAACGGCACATAACTCGGTAACGGCGCTGAGTCGGCTCATGCCACCTTCGCAACACTCGACACGGCGACTCGCTCACTACCGCTCGCTCGCCGGTGTCTCACGTGGCTCAAGGTCACCTGAGACGGCATGCCTCCGTCGGCATCAAGGAAACAAGCGCTCCTTGATTGCGTACTGTATATAGCAACATAAACCTTGTATCTCCAAGTCTTTTCATAAGTGAAAATAGCAGATCTACAAGCGCACAATCAATGGCTCCTATAGGTCAGTATCTGTGAACAGAGCTTTCGCCATGGCAGCTCCTACAGGTCAGTATTTGTGGACAGAGCTTTCGCCATGGCAACTCCTATAGGTCAGTATCTGTGGAAAGAGCTTTTGCCATGGCAGCTCCTATAGGCCAGCATCTGTGGACAGAGCTTTCGCCACAGCAGCTCCTATAGGTGTGTATTGGTGTATATACTGTAGGTGTGTGTATAGGTGTATTAATAGGTGTGCAGTATCTGTGGACAGAGCTTTCGCCATGGCAGTTCCTATAGGTGGGTGGAAAATCTATGATGTCAGACGTCAGTCGTATCCATATTTGGGAAAATATTTTTCCCAAATTTTGTCCAACTTAAACAACCAACTGCAACTCGAATCACACTTGCAAATGAATTCCGTCCAGTGCGAATTCCGTCCTGCGCGACCTCGCCTTTTAGGGTGAGGTTGCTTTTCGCCCTTAGGTGTCTTACTGTTAATGTACAGGGAGTAAAAGTAAGTAAGTACCAAAAACCAAAGGAGATGGGCCATTGCAATTGAACAGCGCATGATTTGCATGGTGTATGAGCTATTAATGAGTGACATGAACATTCAATCCCCAGTAGTATGTGTAAATGTGACTGAACACGACTGGAGGCTAGTCATTGCATTTTTTTTTTTTTTTTTTTTTTTTTCATTTTCTCATTTCATTTGAAAGCTGGGAATCGTAGCTACAAAATGATATATTGGTTGTCCAACAGTTTTGAAGATATGGCTTATAGAGTTATGCCATGCAGAAATACTAGATTTGAGAAATTCATCCTTTTAGTTGAAAATGTAACATGCAATGACCCCACTCTGCCACATGGGGAAGTAGTGAGTGAAAATCGCTGGTTCAATAATGACTTGTAATAACCTGTCTCCGCCACATGGGGAGTAGTGAGCAATATGGTTACAAATCAAAGAAGCTTTATTAACAAACGTTTACATTGCCATTAAGTAATACAACAATTGTATTACTTAAATTGATTACTGATTTCCATTATAAGACAAATGAGGACTTTATTGTTGAAATTATGTTTTAGTGATTTCCTGCTGACAGAGGATGCCATAGTTTGGAAGTTATAATGGAGTGTTTTACTTCCACTCCACAATACATCTTGGATCCAAATATTGTACATTTACTCCACTACATTTATTTGAAAACACTTTCACACGTTTACATTTTGAATTCCAGACTTTCACTTGTAACAGAGTATTTCTATATTTCAGTATTGATACTTTTACTTGAGTACTTTTTCCACCACTGTTATTATCAATAAACGAGCATGCATGCAGACAGTGAATGCACGATACAGTCAGTCATTCAATAGTCTTCAGTGTGAATGGTCGGCACGGCTGTTCCAGTTTCGATGTAATAATTCACACTGTATAACTGTGAATTGTTACGATACTGGACTAGTATCAGCCTATAGTCTATTCAGCGTACCAAGCCAATCGATCCCTGGTCATTTTTGCACATTTGGTCATTTTTTACACCTGGGAGTCCCCCAGGGACCTGGGGGTCCCTGGAGCTCCGGGGGTCCTTGGAGGTTGTAGTTTGGCAGGCAAGGAGTGTGTGTGCAAAATCTGGCAGGGATCGGGGCAACGGTTGCGGAGATATGAGCAGGGCAAAAGTGTGACGTGTGACGTGTGACAGACTGACGGACTGACGGACTGACGGATGGATTGACAGCCGGTGGAGGTTTGGATAGTATGCTAGCAGGCACGCCCCTCTCTTTCAGCTTTAATAACAGTTTATGATGGTTGATTCGATCAAATGCCTTAGAGGCATCAATAAAACCAACTAAAACTGAGGAATTCTTATCTTTATACATACCAATCACTTCTTTCAATGCATATATACATAGGTCTGTACCATGCTTAGCTTTAAAACCAAACTGATTGTCAGTAGTTATAAGAAAAGAGCTTAAACGATCTAAAACCTTTGAGAGTATACTAGCAAGTGCAATAGGCCTGTAGTTGTCCATGCTTCCCACCTTACCTGCCTTGTCCTTGATGACAGGCACCAAAGTGACGGACAGCATGGAGTCAGGCAGCAGCCCATGTGACATCAGGCCTGTAAAACAGATGGCAAGCAGGACCGCTACCCTGGGGCTTGCATGTTTAAGATGCTCTGCTGTGATGTGATCAAGGCCGCTAGCTTTGTTATCAGCCAGCTGAGATATTGCCTGAAACACCTCACTTGCAGTAACTCCAACAGCATCACTGTTAGGGATGCTGCCTATATTAAAAGGGTCACTTTTAACACAATTAAATAGTTCAGAGTAGTGCTGCCTCCATATCTCAGCTATGTTATCAGCTCCAGCTACACCCTCAATTGTGCATGGTAGCAGTGTACTACCTCGGTTTAATGCTTTCACCTCTTTCCAGAAGCCAGTTACATTGCAGCTAAGGAGTTTCTCAGC
This sequence comes from Nannobrachium achirus, assembly GCF_963921795.1. NCBI lineage: Eukaryota > Metazoa > Chordata > Actinopteri > Myctophiformes > Myctophidae > Nannobrachium > Nannobrachium achirus. Next base: position 56,501,519 of record NC_137814.1, on the reverse strand, counting down.
CAATGAGTCAGCTCTCATAGTATTCTCATGCCGAGTGACAAATCGAATGGCAGACTTGTACCTAGCATGAGTAAGCTTCTTACGGTCAAGTACTGTACCATGTCTAGGTCTGCCTGCCATAACCCAATCGCTGAAGGCCTCCCTAGCCGCAGTGTAATGGGCAAGAACATGTTTGTTCCAGCCTGGCTTTCCACTGGATCTCCTGTTAGAGCGTGTAACATAAGGGCTGCTGGCCTCACACAGGGTTTTGATTATGTCATCATACAGAGCACAGAGGGCTTTTCTGTGAATTAAATCACTACAATTACAATCAGTGCACAGAATTGCATCATGTGGAAGAGACACATTATTTAAAAGAGCATCAGTTCTCCCATAATAAGACAAGACATCTTCATCTGTGAGTTTAGACCAGTCTAGTTTGGCCCTCGAATTATTAACCTCCTGGGTCAGCTCGGGGAGACTGTCCATAATAAAAGGAATATGGTCGCTCATAGAGGCCTCATACACAATCTCCATAGAGCGTAAAGTGGCGTGTGCATCAGCCGTGCTAACACAGTGGTCAAGCCATGAAGTTGTGTGCCAAGCTTCACTAATGTAAGAATAGCGATCAGCTGGCAATAGTACTTGACTGGATAAGGTGAGTACATTATCATCACAGAACTGTATTAGGTGTCTTGCAAATAAAGATCCACCATCTGAAATATCAGCATTCCAGTCACCGACCACATAAACACGCGTGATTCCTAAACCCACCAGGATTGAGTTAAGACCCGCCTCCTCTCGATAATCTTAAGTATGAAAGCGCCCATGAACGTTAGTGCTGCTCGCTCAAGTGCAAAGTAGGCCTACCTACTACCTACTGATCCATTACAATAATACACGCAGCATAATAGGCCCAAAGCCATATCCAAACAATTTAACTGATAATCAGTAAGAGTTTTTATTTTGAGCACAGTAGTGACAAATTTCTCAGTACGTTTTTCTCTTTAGCAAAGTTACAAAGTTTTCCCTTTATTAAGCACAGTCAGTTTCAAGTTTTTTTTTAGCACAGTTTATTTTGAGCACTGTAGTGAGAAATTAATAGTTGTGCATTGAGCAAATGCAGGCTTTTCTCAAGTCTTCATGCCTCTGACTTTATTCACCCTCCATGTGTCAGGCAAGGATTTCAGCCACTCCTGGAAGTCCTCGCGTTTCCGCGAGGCGGGTCTTAACTCAATCCTGGTGGGTTTAGGAATCACGCCATAAACACACGTGCAGTGATTAATTATCCTGTATAAAAGAGTTAATAAAAGCAAGTTTAAACATGTAGTCTTCCTAATTGTCTTTACATTCATAAGGAGTGTACACATTAAGAACAATAAACTCCCTGTGGATTTATACTGAACCGCAATACACCAATCAACTTCGAGCCTAATAACACTAGTAAGACACCTGAGGGTGGAATGCGACCTCAGGGTGACATGCGCCAATTCTTGACCATCTGGCCAACCACAGCGTTTCTCTGACGATTCTAGTTGCTGTCATTCTGGGGGGAGTTTGTTCATGTTTTTGTGAGGGTATCAACCCTTGGAGACACGGGGAGAACATGCAAACTCCACAAAGAAAGGCCCTATCGCCAACCCCACCTAGGGTGTGAGCGATAGGGCCTATCGCTCACACCTGAAAAACCTTGTCGCTTGAGTGACCTTCTTTCCTTCCTTCTGTAACCTTCCTTCTGTACAGGAAGTGATGTCAGTGTGATGTCAGCGAGTTGTGACATCACTTCCTGTACGGGGTGGCTACACGAAAGACTAAAAAAAGAGAAGGATACACAAGACTAAGAAAGACAAAAAAAGAGAAGAATAAAAAAAGGAGGAGGAGGATAAAGATACCAAAAGGAGAGAGAAGAAAGGGTGGATGAGGTACAATGTGCAGTCGGCAGTCTCAGAAAAGAAAATGTAAATAGGAGGTGGCAACAGGCTTTAAGTCGACGCACAGGATTCCAGAAGTGTAGCGCTTATTCGCTCTTGTATCAAACCGGTACTCGAAACGTTCTTAGAATTTAACATATTTTCTAAAGTAAATATGGGGGCGGCTGTGTTAAGAACGTTTCGTTGTCAAGCTCAACGTTGGGCTTTTGGACCTATAAATGGAGAAATGGAGCAAACCTGTTTGGCCTAAACATGGAGATGTGGAGAACACTATATGGAGATAGTCCAGTCCATCATGTCATATGGGACTACCGTCATAGACAGTAGCCATTGTTAGGCCGGAGTCAATGGTTGTCTGTCTGTCTGTCTGTCTGTCTGTCTGTCTGTCTGTCTGTCTGACTGTCTGTACAGGAAGTGATGTCACATGACATACTTTTTATGCCCATATATGAGTCATTCTGTACCACATCTCCATGTTTAGGCAAACTCCACACAGAAAGGCCCTATCGCCAACCCCACCTAGGGTGTGAGCGATAGGGCCTAAACATGGAGATGTGGAGAACACTATATATGGAGATAGTCCAGTCCATCATGTCATATGGGACTACCGTCATATACAGTAGCCATTGTTAGGCCGGAGTCAATGGCTGTCTGTCTGTCTGACTGTCTGTACAGGAAGTGATGTCACATGACATACTTGTTATGCCCATATATGAGTCATTCTGTACCACATCTCCATGTTTAGGCCAAAAAGGTTCGCTCCATTTCTCCATGTATAGGTCCAAATGCCCAACGTCGAGCTTGACAAGGAGGATACCGCACATTGTACCTCATCCACCCTTTCTTCTCTCTCCTTTTGGTATCTTTATCCTCCTCCTCCTTTTTTTCTTTTTTATTCTTCTCTTTTTTTCACAGCCGCCCCCATATTTACTTTAGAAAATATATATTAAAATCTAAGAACGTTTCGAGTAACAGTTTGATACAAGAGCGAATAAGCGCTACACTTCTGGAATCCTGTGCGTCGACTTAAAGTCGGATCCAGGCCTAATAACTTTATCTAGTCGCCCCGTTGCCACCTCCTTGTTACATTTTCTTTTCTGAAACACATTGTACCTCATCCACCCTTTCTTCTCTCTCCTTTTGGTTCTTCTCTTTTTTTTGTCTTTCTTAGTCTTGTGTATCCTTCTCTTTTGGCTACTGTCTATGACGGTAGTCCCATATGACATGATGGACTGGACTATCTCCATATATAGTGTTATCCACATTTTGTGTAGCCGCCCCGTACAGGAAATGATGTCACAACTCGCTGACATCACACTGACATCACTCCCGTACAGAAGGAAGGTTACGGAAGGAAGGAAGGAAGGTCACTCAAGCGACACGTTTTTTCAGGGTATATGCGACCTTCGGTCGCAATTAATGACTGTGTCCAGCTTCTTGTGCCAGAGGACAGCGACACCTCCAAATTCAATGGCTTATTTCCATTTTGCAATAATGGGTTTATTGAAATAACCACACCTGGTTACAGATGGACTGCTTTTTTGCATGTGTTATGTGCATACACCAATACCTCATTTCAAGCCGTCTTTGTCGGTATGTACTGTATACCTTGCATGCTGATACCTCGATGAAGGTATATTCTCGATATATTGCAGAGCCTTACTTCACAGCATACGGTGTAGACCCCAGTATCAGGCAGAACACAGCACTGGTGTCAGGACTGTCTGACACCAGTGCTGATGCCAGCATGTTACCCAATCTCCAATGTCATATGAGGTCAGGGGCGTCAATTGGGTATGGCAGGGGTATGCAGCTGCCAAAATAAAAAATACTTTTAAATTATAAATCCATGAATGTCTCTTTGTCTATCTGTTCTGGTTATGTTGTTAAATTACAGTAAAATAACTACAAATGCAAAATTTGAACAAAATGGTCACTTTAACAAGGTATTATAATTATATTCTCCACACTTGTATTCTCCCCATCTTATTTGTGGCACAAACATGCCAAGTTTAGCTGCACTTGAACAACCATAGAAAATGTACTTCTTAAAATAAATCATGCCCGTTGCTAAGGTATGGCAACATGACTAGTGTCTTGTACGCAAGACACCAGTCATGTTGCCATACCTTAGCTTTTACTGAACTGACGCCACTGTATGAGGGGATGTGTGTTCCTTGTATTCACCGTGTGCTGGAGTCTCCACAAATACAACTGGAGTCACTCACCGACGCTGAACATTCATCTTCATTGGTGTTTAATGCAGAATAAACAACATGCATGTGAAACCCTTCGGCAGTCTGCTTTTCGTTGTTGTATGGATGCAAACTGGGAACTCAGTGGGAGCGCAAGGTAAGACAATGGTCTACCTTTCCTCTTAAGCCTTTAGACCCAAAATTACCTAAAAATGTATTCTAAATCCTAATAGTTTTCTGTTGTGTTTTTCTTTCTTTATCTGTGGTGCTGTCAAAAACATTTTTTTTTTCATTTTCCCAGAGAATTATTAAAAATAAATGAAAAAGGTTATCGAAAAAACACTGCCAGCTCACGTAGGAGGGTACTAAGAGTCACCAGAAAAAAAGACTGGGTGTTTTTAATGAATCTATCATGGTTAAAATGGAGTTTGAAGTTACAATGGGTAGAGGGATGGGGAGAGGTCCTGATAACATTTACATCAAATCCGTCCGGGGTGTTCATAAAAGCCTGATTAGAGGATAAAATGACCAAACTTTTTTTTTAAAGTGAAATATCCCTTTAACTATTAAAAAATAACAGATACACAATTTCATAGTGTGGCACCGAGTGCTACGCTGCATGCAAGCTTGTAGATCTTCTACTTCGTGAAATCTTTTGCTAATCTTGGGGGGATCTTGTGCAAGGAAGACTTGTGCAAGTTATCACAATCTTTCAAAAATAGCTCACATCGTGGCACTCGGTGCCGGGCTGTGAGCTTGTATATCTGCATTTTCTTTTTAGTTCCAGGTCTAATGGGTGAAACGAACATGGAAATATGAATGAATACACAATGAAACGTGTCTGTTCTCTTTTTACTGTTCAGATTGCCAACTTGCGTCGTTTCTATCGAGCCGACATTATGACTCCAACTTCGACACAACGGGTCTGAAGGCCTCGTATCCTCTTGGGTCAGCAGTCAGAGTGCCTTGTAACATTGGCTTTGTGGGCTTCTTCAAACTACTGTGTTTACTGAGAGGATGGGATCACCAAGGTTCCAAATGTGAACGTAAGTTTCCACTTTACAACAGTTTCCAATTCTACAACAGTTTGTGTAACAATATTGTGAATAATCACTTGCTGCTTAATTAATATGTGTTACTTGTCGTCACCTTCCTTGTACTCTGCTGTTGGACTGAGATAGCACCCAACAAAATGAACTTTAGATGTCTTCATTTTGTTCTTTTGATTTCTTTATTGAGGCAATAAATGGCAACAACATTTTTGTTAGTGGATAAGGTTGCTCAGGATAGGGAACTCTGGAAATCTCAGTGGGAACTGATGCCCCAGGTTGAAGATGGATGGATGGATGGACTACAATGAATAAACAATATTATTCTGTTTCAGGGCAAAGGGAGAAAGGCTGTCCTGCTCCCGCAGTGGAGGGTGGGTTTTTTGCACCAGAGAAAGAGACGTATCCTCATGGAGCAAGAATTCATTGCAGGTGTGAGCAGGGACGTAAACCTAACGTAGAGGGGTGGTGGGCAACGAGCTCATGTCAAAATGGCAACTGGACACCGACACCACAATGTATAGGTAGGCCTAAGTGTAAATACCATTTATTTTTGCATTGTGTTTTATGTTGCAACTGTTTCCTTTAAAAAAGGACCTAAATTTAAATAAGCCTTTTGCTTAATTGGGCCTGTCCTTTAGGTTGACCTTGTATCAGTGAACTGTACTGTCATGAAGAAACTGTACCTTTTCCTATGCAAACTTCTAATACATTCTTCAATCAATCAATCAATCAATCAATTAATATGCTGGCAAGCAAAACATTGTGTGTGTCTGTGTGTGACTGTGTGACTGTGTGTGTGTGTGTGTGTGTGTGTGTGTGTGTGTGTGTGTGTGTGTGTGTGTGTGTGTGTGTGTGTGTGTGTGTGTGTGTCTGTCTGTCTGTCTGTCTGTCTGTCTGTCTGTCTGTCTGTCTGTCTGTCTGTCTGTCTGTCTGTCTGTCTGTCTGTCTATGTGTCTGTGTGTGACTGTGTTTGACTGTGGGTGTCTGTCTGTCTGTCTGTCTGTCTGTCTGTCTGTCTGTCTGGGTGTCTGTCTGTCTGTCTGTCTGTCTGTCTGTCTGTCTGTCTGTCTGTCTGTCTGTCTGTCTGTCTGTCTATGTGTCTGTGTGTGTGCTAGAGTTCTCAACAGGCCTGAAAATTAAGGCCCGGCCCTACTGGGCCTTAACTGGGCTTGACTAATTATCATATATTTTAGGCCCTAACCGGCCCGAAAACGTTGGGTCAGGTTCGGAAAGAATTTAAGAACTCAATCACAGAGTAAAAGTAATTGCGACCGAAGGTCGCAGTTTACAATGAGAAACGTCACAGCAATCAATGACACAAAGGTCTGTGACTGTGACACCCTGTGGCTGCCGTGTGAACATGGAGAATGAAATGTAAAGTTGCAAATGCTTTCTCTTCAGATGTAAACGATTGCCTTGGCCCAGAGATCCCCAATGCACAATACACCCCCCCTCGCAGGTCATACAAGGATGGTGAAACGATCAGGATTAAGTGTGATGAAGGGTATAAAATCGGTGACATTGCCACTGCTACATGCAGACAAGGAAACTGGACATCACTTCCAATCTGTTACAGTAAGCATATGAGATGTTTGAACAGGTAGTTGTTAAAGTTATGATAAGTGATTTTCATTGGTTAAAATTGCCATGTTTGTCCAGTAAAACAGGAGTCTCCATGTCTCTCCAGTCCTTATCCAATCAGAATAGAGACCTTAAACAGGATACAGATTAAACAAGTGGAATTGGAAGTGATGACACAAAGAAAGCAGACAACATTGGAACTGGAAGACTATAAAAACGTCAGCTGATAATGGGTACTACTGATTGGCTGACATTTTGTCACCTACCTGAAAATGTCCCTCTTTATTATAGCTGGAGAGACAGGGAGACCAGTTACCGAACAAACACTATAGCAACGATTATTATCAGAAAAGGGTGCTTTAACCTTTTTCTTAACCATAGAATATCAAGTACTCTACCTTGGCGTGTGTGCCGTGTGTTAGTTAGTTTAATGATGTTTTAAAAACGTTCCTTTTTGTTCTCCTCTCTGTAATTAATATATTTGTTAACAGGGGATGTATTTGGATGCACACAGCCTGCTAAGACAGGCCTACCTCATGCAGTAATCATGCATGAATACCAGACCATATTTCCTGATCAGAAGACCTTATCATATGAATGTAAAAAAGGATATTCTGTTGCACAAGGCAAAAGCAAATCCATTACGTGTGCTCTTGGTTCGTGGGATTTGGCTGCACCATGTAACAGTAAGTGCACATTTTTTTAACATGAATTAATAACTCTTTAAAATGAATGGAAATCGACCAACAAAAATCTAGGTGAAACCTATTGCTGGTAGATAAATAGAAATGGTGTTTAACCATGTTTAGAAATGTTGTTGTATAGTTGCTAATTCTGGGTCAATGCTTCTTAAATGCTTAATTGCTTGTACCCTTACAATTGCTGCTTATGGTTCAGTCAGATAACTGTTGATAAGGATTGAAACAATGTTTATTATTATTATACTTGAGTAATACAAGTGTGTATATGTGACATATGATCACATTTATCACAAGATAAATGTGACATATAATATGTCACATTTATCTTGGTGTCAGGCTCTGCTTCTCCCTGCTCAGCGCAGCACAGAAGAACATCAATAACCATTAGGAGAAGAGAGATATAAATATATAAACACCTCTCATGGGGAACAGAATTAGCAGAGCCTACTGGTGCTGGGGAGGCGGTGGGGGCAAGCAAGCGCATAGCACAACAGACCTGTAAAGCAGCAGCAGGAGAATGACAGGCTTGGCAAGTGATTAGCTGGACTGACAGCTGACTGCCTGTGACGCAAGACTTGCGTAATATATTAACGTTGTAAACAAACTGAATGCAACTGCAATGTACCACTCGAGCTATATGCTGAATGAACCAATTCCACTGACTTCATACATCTATATATTCATGTTAGCAGAGATGGGCAGTATTTGAAATACATGTATTTGAAATACGTATTTGAAATACTTTTTTGTATTTTGTAATTTGTATTTGGCTGCGATGGAAAAAATTTGATGTAATTTGTATCAAAATACTTTCAGGTCTAGTATTTTCTGTATTTGAAATACAAAATACTTTTTAACGTAATTCTATTCTCAAATGGACACATTTGAAACATTCACAAAGGTTTAAACTGTAGCGGGAAAGATACATTTTCTTTCAATCTAATTTGCTAGTGGTTTGTGTGTGTGTGATACTGCCATAGCACTTGACTTTGATTTGCTTCAAATGTAACGTGCATTATGATTACAATTTCGAATGACTTGCGCGCAAGTACTGCGTTCATCTGCGTATGTACGTATTTAGGTTGGTAGGTAGGTAGCTGTGTGTGTTTAAGCACGTAGCACAATAAGGGACCAGCAGTTCTGACAATGTCATCATTAACAGCCAATGATCGAGGGACCAGCATTCCTGGTGATGTCAGTGGTGATATCACTGGCATCGCCAGTGGTGATGCCAGTGGGGAGCGCACCTCATGGCGTGCTCTGCTGGCGCACAAGCAGGCCATACATGGCCTACTTGTGCACAAGGCGCAAGTTGGTACCTCGACAGAGTGCAGTTTTAGTTATTATTATAAGGCTGGCAGAGCGGTTTTGCACTCTATGAAGTATTGACGCAGCAGCACCTGTGCATTCAGTCTGATGCCATAGTTCCTTTAGAAGATAACGGTAAAGTGGGTTCCAGGCGATACGCGGTCACCGCCTCCTAGTAATACATTTTCAATGAGAGGCGGGCGGCTATTTCTGCCGCGCAGCAAAGTTTTGAGGTGGCGAGCGGGCGCAGTCCTGTGAAAATCCCTGCGAGCGTGCTCGTTTGTGCATGTGTACATGGGCAGTGAGAGATGGATTGTGTTCATCTTTGTGAAATACCGTGTGGCGTTTACTAACTGTGCGAGTGTGTTTGTGTCTCACCGCGGTGCGGTAACCGCTGACCCAAGCGGCAGCCATAGCGGTGACCGCGTATCGTGTGGAAGGCACTTCTGGCCTGAGCTCTCACACACTGGCACACAGTGGTAAACATTTAGGCTGCCTGCTCAAGACAAACACCATAGTATGGTCAATTTAAGTACCTTCCACACGATACGCATTCACCGCTATGGCTGCCGCTTGGGTCAGCGGTTACCGCACTGCGGTGAGACACAAACACACTCGCTCAGTGAGTAAACGCCATGCAGTATTTCACAAAGATGAACACAATCTCTCACCGCCCGCATATGCATGCACAAGCGAGCATGCTCGCGGGGATTTCACGGGACCGCGCCCGCTCGCCTCGCCGCCCCAAAACTTCTCCACACAGCCAAAATAGCCTCCCGCCTCCCATTGAAAATGAATTACTAGGAGGCGGTGACTGCGTATTGTCTGGAAGGCACTTTATTCTTCGAAATTCGGACGGGCAATTAATTTAATATTTGGCAGTCAATCTATAAAATTACTAATCATTACATCAATTTTTATAAAAAGTATTTATGTATTTTCAAAATACAAAATACGTATTTGAATCTTAAATACATTTCTCTGGCCTGTATTTATATTTTGTATTTTGATACATTTTTTGACCCAGTATTTGTATTTTGTATCAAAATACTTTTCAATGTATTTTCTCCCATCTCTGCATGTTAGATTTTATATGTGTCACCTTCTTGCAGGAGATTCTGCGCCTGGTGTCTCAACCCCAACTGGGACTGGACATGCACTTGTGCCAAGTAATACATAAGTATTATTACTTAACTAGAGTAATAGATTACATAATATCGAGGGCTTGGAGCAAAAAGGGCGTAAGTGACATTTAACATTTTTTCACAGGACAGCTTTCTATTGATTGTAAATATTTAATTTAAATCGATATGTTTAATCAGTCTACACTTTAATACAGATTAGGCTTCAATGAATGTATTAAAAAAAAACTTTTTAATGTTGTTTTCAATTAAATAATTACAATCAATGAAAAGCTGTCCTGTAGAAAAAAATGTAAATGTCACTTACGCCCTTTTTGCTCCAAGCCCCCGATATCTCCTCTGCTCGTGTGAAAATGCATTAAAAGAGCCTGTAAACAGGAAATGCCCTGTTTTGGGCATGTAGAAAGACCTCTGTTTTTTATTTGACGTGGCTTATGGCCAACTGGCCAAGGTACAGCCTGGGTACAGAGTAGAGAAGATACAGTCATTTTGGAAGGACCCTTATGGAGCCCCGTTGGATACTAGGGCATTAACAACTTGTGATTTTTGCAAGTCGACTTGACTCAGTAAAAAGTTGCGTTGAAGTTGGGTCAAAGCTTTTGTTTTGATGTTAATATTATAGATTCCACTGCAACCAGCATCACTGAATAATAAGGAGAGAATACCCAGAGGAAAGCAGAATCCATGATTGAGCCCTCATCTATTGCTCTTTTGTTTCTCAAGCCACAAATGAGATCAAGGTGATACAAAAAGGAGATCTCAGGTATTGCTCCTGTTTCTCCTCTATTTCTGGGGAGCAACATGCCTCAGATGGAAGCTCTGATGAGCTATACAGGAGAGCTCAATAATGTCTCAAATATTGCTCAATTCATCTGGATTGTTGCGTCTCAAACTTAGCTCCAAGTGATATAAAAAATAGCTTTCAATATAATCTCATTTAAAGCTCAATTAAGGCTTTTTGTTACATCTCAGGTCTGTCTCAGAATGACCACTGTTGAGCTGTAAAAGAGCTCTCAAGATTATCTCATTTAAGTCACATTAAAGACTCAGATTGGCCAGTATATAGCTATAAACGATGCAGTCTTCAATCATTCTCATTTGATCATGCATTTGTGTTTAATGCTCATTTTAATTCACTTGCTTTATTTATAGCATATTCAGAAAATGTCTTAAGTATATATCATTCTAGCTAGTACAAGCTCTCGAATGATACCAACAATTAGATAAATTATGTCTCAATTTTATCACATACAGAACCAATCTCATGCCAATTTAAGAATGTTAAAAGCAATGTATCAGATAGTTTATTAAGATAAAGTATAGAACTTACAGAAACGTTATCTAATGAAAACTAAGGGTCTGCATCAATAGAATGCTAATTTGGGGGATAACCATTATAAGTTAAGTTACATTTTAAGATATTATTACTACTACATGAGTTTCAACAATTTATGCAGCATGACTAAAACTTCAACTTTGCCCTACATTTGTCACATGCCTTTTATAGCGCCACCAGCAGGCCGACTTACGTAATACATATTTTCTTATATTACTCCTTCAAATTTCACACAAATCGCTAGTCATGTGATCAAGACTGATCAGTTAGATCTTTCTTAGTCTTATCCCGTCACGTAAAAATGCTTTAGTCGATTTCTAACCCTTCTAAAAGAGCTAGCTCGGGTTCTAGGGGACGCACAGACACATGGCAAAAAGATTCTTGATCAGCTCGCTGAGACGAACGCGTTGATGTATGACCCCTAGAGGGCTAACCCTAATTCTAACTTTAGGGGCCGTTCTCTCGGCACAGGAGTGTCGTATAGAGGAGTTACACACACACACACACACACACACACACACACACACATACACATGTTCGTCTCTGCGAGCTGAACACGCCAGTATAAGGTTCATCCCACACAGACACTCCTGTGAGGAGATAGCTTTCTCTGGCCTGGCATTCAATGTGCTCTAACGTTTATAGACTCTATGACCCTTAGTCAAATTGGAGATCCCAGGGAAGAAAGGTCGTAGGAGGATAACCAAGACATCCACACGGAACCAAGGTCTGATGTCGCATCGTCTTTGACTTATAGCGCGAAATAGCTGACCCTAGGGTTAGCTATTTCGTGTTATAAGTCCGAAACCATCATGTGTCAAGGGCGCATCTTTTAGTATGTTGAATAGCTCACCGAGACGAACACGTGGAGGTGTGTTTTATTTCTGTGCGACATTCCTAGGATTAAACTAGGGTTAGCCTCCTTTGAATTACTATAAAATCACGATAGGATATTAGGGTTACTGAATGTCGACCTGAGGCTTAAAATGACATGCAGACATGAGAAAAAAATATATCGGAGCACCTACCAACTCGTAATACCCAAAACACACCAGGAAGTGGCAGTTTTGAGACACTTCCTGTTTGCGCATTGGAATAAAACCTGCATATTCTGACTCAGCGCATGTGATTTAGGGGGGGTAGCCAGAATCCTGGAGCAGAACAATACCAGTAAGACTCCCTAACCAGGAGATAAGCACATGTATGATCGGCTACTTTTGACTTTTTGGCAGTGGCGCCAGGGGGTCCCTGGGGGTCCCTGGAGCTCCAGGGGTCTCTGGAGGGGTGGAGCTTGTGGATTGGCAGGCAAGGAGTGTGTGTGCAAAGTTTGGCATGGATAGGGGCAACGGTTGTGGAGAAGGGCAAAAGTGTGGTGTGCCGTGATGTGGACGGACGGACGGACAGACGGACAGACGGACAGGCAGACAGACTGCCAGTGAAGGTTTTGATAGTAACTGCGACCTAACGGTCGCAAAAATGGCCTCTCAAAAATGTTACCAATGCCATTGTAAGCTTGTAGATCTGCTCTTTTCAAAGATTCTGCATAATGAGTACTTTCTACTTTTGCACTTTAAATACATTTTCATACCAACAGTTTTGTACTTTAAGTAAATTTAGAATGATTTGTTACAGAGTATTTCTACATGCAGTATTGACAAAAATAGTATTTTTTCCAATGATGTATAGGCCTAACACTTTATAGTATGTTTATTATAATTATAATAGTTATAACTGAGATACCTTGTAGGGTAGGGAAGGGGGCTACAACATATATTGTATATTTATGTATAAAATTGTGTAAAATCACATTGTGCATTCAATACTGCTATAATAATAATGCTATTAAAATATTTATTTTTTCTTTTTTTTCTTTCTTAAAATAAATTATATATTTATATATATCCTATATATTTTTCCCCCCCTTTTTTAGGGGACCCCCTGCAGTATCCCCGCGGACCCCCTAGGGGTCGCGGACCCCCTGTTGAAGACCCCTGATCTGATCTGATCAGATCTAATCTTTAGATAAGTGTACAGTAGTTCATGAAAAACAATGCATTATTGCTTCAGCAGCAGTCATTCAAAGGGTTAATTGCCCAAACAACAACTGGGAAGGATGAGAACAGTGACATCACATATTGCTTTGATCTAGCAGGAAACAGAGCTCTGTAGGAGGCGGGGCATATCCTTATTATTATACTTTCTCAGAGGAAACATTTGCTGCTCATTTGCTGCTCATCTATTGCTCCTCAAGACAGAGAGGAGCTATTGGAACGACTTGGAACTGGTTTGAACCAGTCTGGGCTGGCTGCCATTTTGAACCTCAGTCAGTCAGTGCTGAAGAGAAGAACAACCAGGAGTTATATGCTCTCATGGACTTTATCCTTTTTAGGTAGGTGAAACAACATAGCCACTGGATAAAGTAACCTACATGTACTGTATGTTACTTAAGAATGTTGTCTGCAGTGTTTTTGTACAAAGTGTGTATTTTTCTGAAAGGTTCATCCAACCAGTACAACTAAGCTAATGCTAACGCTAGCTAATGCTAACACTAGCTGATGCTAACGTTTTTACAGTAGACTACATCCTAATGGAACTGAATGTTCAAAATGTGTAAGATAAGCTTCCCTTTTGATAGAAGTGGACGTTTTTTTATTTTGTATTAACAGAAGGTGCTTTGCTGTGTATTTGTGCACAGCTTGCAGCCTGTTGTGTGGTATTGTGGCTAACAGAGCCAAAGTTAGCTAGCAGCTGTTCAATACTGTGTGTGTGTGTGTGTGTGTGTGTGTGTGTGTGTGTGTGTGTGTGTGTGTGTGTGTGTGTGTGTGTGTGTGTGTGTGTGTGTGTGTGTGGTATTTGTGGCTAATGTTAGCTAGCAATGGTAGTAGAGTATACAAATGGAACCAAATTAACCCTAACAGGTCCATCTGGTTCCATTTGTACAGTTCTAGGGGAGTTATGGATGATGGGGGATCATGGCCATATGCATACTAAAAACAGGGGGTCCTTTAAATAAAAAAACAGTTTGAGAACCAGTTCTTAACTAGAAATACTGTTCATACAAAACAGTGTGGGCTCATATGGGCACAAATATATACCCCTGTGCCCTTAGCCTCATTGGCTAAGGGCCCTGCCTTTGTACTGTTGGTATTTTTTATTTATTTTATATTTTTGAGGAGAATATCCTTGGTCTATCCTATGAAGTTTTGGTATAATATACTGGTCTCAAGCCCACTTGTTGTTATTTATATCCTGTGGCACTTGTTGGTTTTGATGTCACCAAGAACACTGCTTCTCATAATTAATGTAATCAGTGATCCTGTTGACTGTTAACCACTTAAGCCCCCCAAATAATCATATTTGAACTGGGGACCCCCCAAAATAGTCATATTTGAACTGGGGACCCTCCACCCTGACAAGCACTTGGAATGCAGTGAGCTTGTAGATCTGTTATTTTCACAATTGTTGCCTCTTATATCATTTGACAATTTGGGCAACGTTTGACCAGTTTTTATATAATTTGTTTACTTTTAATGTTATAACGGTCTTTTCTTTCCTTTGTTCCCCTGTTCTTTTGAGGTATTAGAAATGTGGTTCTCAACCTTTGGGTCGGGACCCCCAGGGGCGTCCCTAAATTATTTTGGGGGGTCCCCTGATGATTGGCTAATCATTGTTTTCTCAACAGTAAACAAACCAACAAACTTTAAGTGTATAGAGGGTATTTGCACATTTCTAAAGTGACAATTTAAGGACTTTTTAATACCTCTAAAATGACAGACTAAACATTGGGCCAAATGATCAAATATTAGACTCAGAGATTGTGAAAATAGAAGATCTACATGCTCACAAAGCCTCGCAATGCGAGGCGTTGTGAGCATGTAGATCTGCTAGACTTTCACAATAGAACAGTGTTATACAAAATGTACTGTCCCAACTCTTAGTGCTCGTCAGGGTGGGGGGTCCCCAGTTAAAATATGATTATTTTTGGGGTTGCGGCCTGAAAAGTTTGAGAACAACTGCAGTACGTGACAGCAGAGTTAGTACCAGACGCTAAATAAGTAGGCTACTGGCAGCAGTGCGCAAAAGCACTTCATGTTGTTTGATCCGGCACACAATATTTATTTATAATATCTCTTTTACATTACTCTTAACACAAATGATCCCCTCTTGCTAATCACATGTTATTATAATCACTCCTGTTATGTCAACATGCTAGATTCAGTGAGGCTCACTGAAACTAGCCTTTCTCAGCTCCAGTGCAGACAATGGGGACTGATGACACCACCATTTTGCAGCCGTGTCCTGCCCAAAGGAACAGAGCTGACCTGACTCATCTCGCTCAGGTAAGATTTGCAGATGACTGTTTGAAATGGAGATCAAGATGGTGATTCTGATAAAGGGGGCAGCAGGGGGGTAAATGGCAAAGTACAATTGCGGAGAAGTATGGGGGGCATGGTTTACATTTGTGCTACTGTAAATATATTTGGCCACCAAATCCCTGTCCCCCCCTTTTCCCCCCTCCCACTTAGATGATTGAAAACATTCTGATGGCCAAACCTGGAGGAGAGAGGATCATTACAGAGTGTCAGAATCCCCTGTCAAAACCCAGTGTTGTGAGGCCATCGCACTGATGAACCATACAACTGATGAAGCAATCGTCGAGGAGAAGATGAAACACACCTTCACCCATCGCCAAGCAATGGTTCATGACCCAGTGAAGTCCTCTGAAATATTCACCACCTTTCCAAGATTTCTTGACATTGCGGGAATGGTATGTATTGCCTTAAAGTCGAACTGAAATGAAAAATGACTTTAAACAGATCACAGCCCTGGTCATAAGGTGAACCTATTAAAAATGTATGCCATGTTGTCGTCTGTATTCCATCTTGTCTGCAGATGGAGCAGAATTTCAGTCTGATGTTTGGTGATGACATTGCTGCATCGCTGCCACTTTTCCAAGTTCCTGGAAAAGGGGCCTACTCGCTACAGGCAGAAAGTCCTTGAACAAAGCCATGGCCTCACCCAGACAGGCGACCTTGAAGATCTGCTTCATAAAGCTGAATCCCAACAGGACAACTGGAAAATGGTATGCTGGAATTAAATGACTAATACTAATGGAAGAGGGAATTGGTTTCGAAACCAAAATGAAGAGATTTTAGTAAAAATGTCTGTTTTTTTTTCTCTCCCTTGTATTTTCAGGATGGGACAGTGAGATGTCCTCCATCTTGCCTTATCCACCTCATGCCACCCTCACCTCAAGGCCGCAACAAGAGACCAGGGAAGCTCTCAGCCCGACAAGCCATTGACCACCTTGTGAAGTTCATCTAGGTAAGGTTTTAGTTCAATTAAAGTTTAAGATGGCTCACTGTTCTGTCCCTAATAGTCACCCTTAAAACTATACTTTTGTGAAATCATGCGATAACCATGCTCATCTGTAATCAGCGACTGCCCTGTGATAATTGTCTGCTTTCGCCCCCCACAGATCTATCCCCATCAGCCTGAGATACACCGATATGAATATGTTTATTTATTTTACATTTAGCAGAATAAAGATAAGGCAGAATGTTGTTGGTTGCATTTTGTGGCAAGAAGTGATTCTGGTGGCTATCTCATAAAGTTGGGGCTCTAAACTGCAAACATATTAATTGTAATAACATGACTAATGAAGTTCTCTTGTCACAGACTGGGACCAGTGTCGAGGGGCATCTGGACAGCATCACGAGAGTCGTCAACCCTATCTACTGGCTGTGGGGACCCAGAGGTGTACCATACACAAATACTTCATTGTGATTGACAAACGTGCAATCCCGTGTAAGTCACCAGACTCCCTTGCCTCTTTCGACACGCTTTTTAAAAATCATTTTGTCTTCGCTACCTCGTACAACCGGGATCTGGCTAATGTCTACCACTTCTTGCAAAGTGCTGTTTACCAGATAGATGCTGCTACCACCAAGGTCAATCCCAGGGTCAAATAAATGAGAGCTCGGATGCTGCACTGATTATTATTTTTATTTTGTTTTTATTTATTTAATACTTTTGAGATTATATTGTCTCCTACCGGTTGGGTCCCCTACCAGAGACTCCCGGCTCTTGATTCTGCACTGATTTCTGATACTTTTGAGATGGTTTTGAGGGTTCTGATGCTAAACTGAGAAGATTTATTTTGAGGGCTCTGATGCTGCACTGAATTTTAATACTGAAAAGTATATTGTTATCTGAGTGCTCTGATGATGCACTGATTTGATACTGAGATGTTTTGTTTTATTTGTAAAGTCCCTCAGGCCAATGCCAACTCACTAACAACGCACTTGAAGTTAATCCACAGACTTTGTTCAGGAAAGACACTTTGTCTTAAATGCGGTAAGCCTGGTTGTTCTAATTTCTTTGGTACTTTATCTTAATAAAGCACACAAACCTTGTGATTATCCTGTTGAAAGCCCCTCTAAAACTGAAGGTTTAGCTGGAAGTTTTGTTGATGACTTTACATCAAACAGTGCCCCTTCTGGGTCCTTCTTAATAAGAGTCTTGTAGATAGCTGCGCTGCAACAGTCGCTGAACAGTGGCAGGTGTAGGCCGAAACGATCATTAACTCTTTGGTTATTTCAATGGAAGAGATTGTGTCTCAGGGTTTAATGTAACATTGTATCTTTTATTTTCCCCCACTGACTGAGAGAAGGTTCGAACGACATCACTGGCGTGGGGAAAACATGTTGACTGTGCTTATATAGCTAATTTCATCTTCCCTGTCTGCAGACTATGTCTTACGGTATGGCACCGAAGCTGGATGGAAGGCGGTATCCGTGGAAACACTGGTCGCACAACGCAGAGGCGATTCACAGGAAGGGTAAGAACAGCCTGCTCTTCCTGAGAAGACGGGATCGTTTGGCGTGTGCAACAGGATGCTACAGATGTTCTACCAATCTGGTATGGCAAGTGGAGCAGTTTTCTTTGGAATAACGTGCTGGGGAGGAACAACTGAGCGGGTGACACCTTCAACCTCAACAGACTGGTGAGGAAGGCGGACACCGTTGTTGGGTTCTCCTTGCAGGGGTGGAGGAATTGGCCAGGGTGCAGGAAACTTAATACAATCTTTAAGAACTCCCACCCGAGATCCTCGGATACTGGAGTAAGAGACAGAGGAACAGATAGATTCATCTACCCAGGACGGAGACGTGAGAGACTGGCAGTCCTTCGTGAATGTTGTCCTCACATTATACAATGAAACACAACGGTCGTTTGGTAAGGACAACTGTAACTTATAACTGGAATAGTTATCACTGACTGTTTGTTCCTGTCCGGTTTTGCTGGGAGTACATGTCACTTCTGCTTTTTGCACTGACCAATGGGCACTTTGCACTCTTAAGTGAACTTTTAAGCTGTGCGCATTTAATTAGTTAAGTATTATTGCATGTGTTTTTTTTTGCATGTATTTGACTTAAGTAGCAGTGACTGTTTTGGTCACATTGATTTGATTAGGGTCACTTTCTTGTTTGGCACTGCATTCATGAGTAGTAAGGGGAGGAACTGTGATGTTTGTTTTTATTTTATTTGGAATAAAAGACCACTTTGGTCGTAGTTTGGGTTGTTGTATAACTAAAATGTATTGTTTTCTTGGCCACCTTAGAGTTACATCATGGCAAGGTAAATACACAACCCAAACCTTTTCCAAAGTAGTCTTTTAAAAGACTACTGTTAAAAGCACTTCATCTTCAGCCACCTTACAGAAAATAAAGTTTTATTGAAGGAAATTAAATAAAGTTTTATTGAAGGAAATTATTGTATTGTTTTTATATCAAAATATCTGCATGTATACTGTATCTCATTTACAGCTCCAAGTGAGAAAAAAAGGTTCTGGGTAATTAAATCTCAATTATTGCTCATTAATGGCTCAAAGTAAGAATCTTGGGTCACAGTTAAGAGACTTAAATGAGCCATCAGAGAGCTCTCACCTATGTCTCATTTATTGCTCCTATCATCTCAAATAAAGCTACTCAATTATTTCTCATATTTGGCTCAATATGAGAGTAATATAGGATACACTAATGAGTCAATAGAGAGTGCTCCCCTACATCTCGTCTCTCACTCCCTGTAATCTCAGAATAAGATACTCAAATTCTTCTCAAACATGGCTCCAAATGAGAAGCTCCTTAAAGATCCTAAAGCACCTTTAGGATCTACAAGGAGCTTCAAGGAGAGCAATATCTGATCTTCTAATGAAGCACACATGAGAAACAAAAGTGTGGCTCCCTTACGTCTCATGAGCAACTGAAAAGCTTTAAATGAGAAGCAGATTTTTCCTCTGGGTAATGCTGCCCTTGACAATAAGCAATCCTACTGTTTGAATGCTGTACACATGCACACATGGAGCAAAAATAACAATAGAAAAAATACAAAGGACCTTTTTGTTTAATTTTCAACTTTGACTTGCCCTGGTGGGAGACGACTTATGTAATGACGTCGACCTTTTGGTTAATGCCCTAGTAGTGGATACACAGTGTGTCACATTCAATGGTTCTCACTGAACAGGGATGTTTAATATACAGTGTGATCTAATTTCTATTCAAATGTTTTGAAATATTTTAAGGCACATATTGATGATTTTTGAAACGCTCGTAATATTCTGCTGTTGGACCGAAGCACCTTACACAATGGTAAATTATCTTTATTCTGTTCTTCTGGGTTTCTTTCTTAACTAGAATTTGTAAAACTTTTTTCTGTTTCAGGGCAAAGAGAGGAAACAGATTGTCCTGCTCCCAAACTGGAGGGTGGGTTTTTTGCGCCAGAGAAAGAGACGTATCCTCATGGAGCAACAATTCATTACAGGTGTGACTACCGACATAAACCTAACGTAGAGGGGTGGTGGGCAACAAGCTCATGTCAAAATGGCAACTGGACACAGACACCACAATGTATAGGTAATTCTATCTACACGCATGCATGCACGCACGCACGCACGCACGCACGCACCCACGCACGCACGCACGCACGCACGCACGCACGCACACACACACACACACACACACACACACACACACACACACACACACACACACGCACACAAACGCACGCACGCACGCACGCACACACACACACACACACACACACACACACACACACACATGCATTTGTTGAAATTAATGCTTTATAATTAAGCAAACTGTTAATAAAGTATTCAATCAATCAATCAATCAATCAATAACACATATTGTGTATTACATGGTAGCAGCGACCATATTCACATGGTAGTACATAATCATCATAATCAGGGGGTGGGCATAACCCACCCTGTGGTCGCTGTGCATAATGTTACAGTATATCCGTCAGATCGAGAAAGGAGCGTTTGTTTCTCGAGTGTTGTTTTGTCGACACTGTGGCCCTGCCGATGTAAAATTGCAAATGCAATTTCTTTTCAGATGAAAACGATTGCCTTAACCCAGAGATCCCTAATGCACAATACCCACCTCCTCCATATGAGAATGGAAAAAAGATAAGGATAAAGTGTGATGAAGGCTATACACTCAGTGGTATTGTTACTACTACATGTAGACATGGAAACTGGACTTCACCTCCAGTCTGTGAAAGTAAGTCTGTGAGATGTTTGAACAGGAAGTTTCCACAGAAACAGTTAGTTTACTGTGAAAGTCCCTCTACTCATAACAAAGTGTTTCTAACTTTACCCTCCTAATGATTGACTGAACTGTTTACAGGGGACATGAATGCATGTCCACAGCCTGATGAAATACCTCATGCAGTCATCATGCATGAATACCAGACCATGTTTCCTGACGGGAGGAACGTATCGTATCAGTGTGAAAAAGGATATTCTGTTACACAAGGCAAAACCAAATCCATTGTGTGCTCACGTGGTCAGTGGTACGAGATTGAATCATGTGTCAGTAAGTGAACATTTTCTGATCATAAACGTATAACAGTGTTGATTTTGACAGCAAGGTTTGATTTAGGTTAGCGATAGGATAAGGGTTAGAGTTGGGTGTCAAACAGATTACACGTAGTAACTGCAGGTGCCGGCGGATCCGGCAGGTACCGGCAGGTGCCGGCAGGTACCGGCAGGTGCCGGCGGATCCGGCAGATGCCGGCAGATGCCGGCATAAGCGGCGGTGCCGCAAACGTGATGTGACTGCTTGTTGTAATTGCGACCGTTAGGTCGCAGGTTACTTACACTTATACTATCCAAAACTCTACCGGCTGTCAGTCCGTCAGTCTGTCAGTCACGTCACACGTCACACGTCACACGTCACACTTTTCTCCTACTCATATCTCCGCCACCGTTGCCCCGATTCATGCCAAACTTTGCACACATACTCCTTGGCTGCCAAAGAACAACCCCTCAACCCCCTCATTTCTCACATGTCCCACTTCTAGCGCCACCATGAGGCCGATTTTTGCAAGACACATTGTTGGACACTGCTCCTACAGATTTTGCCCTAAAACCACGCAAACCGGTACACAGTAGCTCTACATATATGTAATCAAAATGCATCTGTCCCATCCAGCGCCACCATCTGGACGATTTAAAAAAAAATAAATTTGGACACTGCTCCTACAGATTTTGCCCTAAAATCACGCAAACCGGTACACAGTATCTCTACAGTCATGTCACCAGTAAGACTCCCTAATCATTTATGCCCATATATGGACATCTCTATATCTACTGTAACAGTCCTTGTCCCTTTTATGCCCATATATGGATATTCCTGATGTCATCAGTATAATGAACATATATGGGCTTTCTGATATGCCCATATATGGAGATCTCTTAACTGTAAGCCCTTGTCCCTTTTATGCCCATATATGGATATCCCTGATGTCATCCGTATATGCCCATATATGGGCTTTCTAATATGCCCATAGAGATCTCTGTATCTCCATATATGGGTATAAAAGGATACTTCAGGTCTGACATCAGGTTTGTTTATATTGGGTTGCTAGGTTTGACATCACAAACTCCATGGGCCATCTGACCTAGAAATCTATATTTGGGCATAGATGACTCATCGTGACCTCATCATGATTTCAATCGCTATAAAAGGACTCTCAGTGACATACACTCTCCACAGATAAAGCAGTCAACCAGCCTACCAGTCAACCCATTCTTTGATTACTTTGTACAACTAGATTAACTTTTCAATGGCATCCCCACTGGAATTGACCGAAATGTACGACAGACAATGCCGGTCTTATATAGGGGTCATTTGTGTACGGTGTCTAGCTGAGTATCTTAAGATGGTTGGATGTGATGATAAGCTATAAGCTTAGTTGATCCTGGCGATAAGGTCTGAGTCGAGGAATGCTCTCTTCCCTGGTGAGAATTGCCCCTTTATATAGGGCTTGTTTGTGTATTGTATGACATCACGCCACTCATCAGCTGTGGACTCTGTGATGTCAGAGTGATGTCAGCAGTGTGATGTCATACTCTGTGATGTCAGAGTGATGTCAGTGTGATGTCATACTGATGGCGCGGACGCAAGCTCCATGCCGGCCGACTGCCGCTCTGTCCAACTATGCCACGGATTATTTTAGGTATAATTGCCGCGCCAAAGGAATCAGTGACGCGGCTGTTGTCGGCACTTCTGGCAATGCCGCGGCAGGTAAGTGTATTCGCTGTCACTCGAGTTAAGGGGAGACCTTAAAATGTAAAGGTTTGTGTAAACCATAGCTGGTTTTCTTTGTCTCTCAGAATGCCACATTAGAACCCTTCTTGAGATCAGCCCAGAAGAGGACGTCTATGAGGGAGACATGCTGAGTATCTCCTGCCGCGTCATGGACTCTGAATGCCACTCAACCACCTACAACCACAACAACCTCTTGCTGCTCCAGGGGAACAATCTGCTTGGCCATGGACACACCAAGATCACCCATAGCATGATTGTACTGGCCAAACACTCTGTAGACTTTGAGTGCAGATTATACATGGGAAACATAACGAAGGTTTCAACAAAAACTGTGTCAGTTACTGGTAAGTGGAACAGAGAAGGATAGCTGTGTGTGTGTGTGTGTACGGCAAGAGCCAAGGGTATTCTGAAGTACAGTGTAGCGTTAATGACAGTAATATTAATATCAATATTAATAAAAATATGAATATTAATAAAAAAATATTTTTTTTTCACAAAATTATGAAAAATATATTTTTTCTTCTCGTTCACTGTTCGAAACGTAGATTCTTTATATTAGCCTAGGCATTTAAGATTCCAGTACCAATCACATTGATTCAAAACACACAGAAAGAATGTCAATGTCCACACTGGTTACTTAAGGTTAAAATATGAAAAGGTGATTTATTATAAAAATCATAAAATGTACATTCAGACTAGCATAACTATGTCTGATTCTTCAAGCAAAATATAGATAAATGGGTTCCTAGGGAAGTAGTAGGCATAGTATTTTAAAACCTGTCAAACTGTACAAAATAGATGGCAGGCTACTGTACATGTTATCCAGTGTTGCATATCGTTTCCCCAAAAACATATAAATCAAAACAATCACCAAAAGAAAAGAAATGAAAGAAATGAAATAATCGAAGATCATTAAACATTCAATATCTAACCCTACTCTATCTTAGTTGCCATTGACACAGTAAACACTGCCTTACTGTGTGTGAGAGGAGGAGAGGAGAGGGAGCTAGTTGGTTGCTAGCATGTGCTAGGTCGGCCATGTTGGCGGGGCGTCGTCGCCATGCGGTCTGGCCATGCGGCCTGAATGGAGGCAGCCATCTTTGGAGAGCCACAGGAAGTGGAGCGTGTGCAGAGCAGGATGGAGAGGCACCCCCCGCTGGCTGGAGGAGGCGCTTGCTCAGGAGCAGGAGATCCTGCTGCTGTTGAGTGGTGGTCACCCACGTCTGTTGTCTTCACCGCTGGAGGGGGAGAGAGCTCGCACGCTCCAAATCTCACTGTCTGGGTATCTGGTTGATGTCGTCGTCGGAGTGGGAGAGATAGCGTGCCTCAATCCCACGGACTGGCAGTCCTGATGATGAGTCCGGCAGGACTCTATGTTGCGAGAGACCAGGGGACAGAGTCCCCTGTCAGCTGAGTGGTCTTGAGATCTCCTGTGCTGTTGTTATTTGTTCAGGAGCATTTTTGGAAGAGAGCTTTGGTTAGCCGGGGGACAGCCGTCCCCGGCCAGCTGAAATAGTCTCAGGGCCTGCTGTTCTGTAATGGTCAGTGATTTTTTTCCAAGAGAGTGAGGGAAAACCAGGAAATCTTCTTATAGCGAGTAGGAGGGCTTAGTCTCTTGGCCCCGCAATGGGTGGAGTTGAAGCACAGTCTCTTTGGCAGACCCCTTTAGGAAATTAAGTGAAATTAACTTTTCCCTGTTAATCCTCTAAAGAACGTGATTTTCGTACATTTGACCAGATATTAATAATCATCATTAATATGCACATGTACAGATACCAAACATCATTGCTTTAGATTGTGCAGAGAGTACATGATGGTAAAAGTCGAATAATGAGAGAAATACCCAATTGCATCACGCCAAATTGGTATATGGTTGGCGTACATCGTGTTAGAATACAACCGTGTAGTTTAATGTTATAAAATTTCATTGCATCAAGCTGTTCCTGTCACATTCCATGTTTCTCATTGTCTCCTAATGTTGTCTGTGTGGCTCATAATGTGGGCACACAAGGAGCCTGCAAGTAGGATGCAGGATGCTGTTATCAAGATGAGCTCATACCAGAGAGCAATAAAACACAGTTGGACAGTTGGGAGAGGGGTGTTGGGTTACACCATGGAGTCCACTCCACTTTGGAGGAAACGGTTAATTCACTGATGTCCGTGGGGGAGGGGTACATTCAACTCAAGTCTCAACCCCAGGGTCCATTTGGTTATGAATATCAAAATTCATAACTTTCTTGTGTCTATATCTAGCGTTCAGGCTACAGATCCCCCCTTTTGTCATCGAAGTCCGACAAAACGGAAGGTTGAAGTCACGACCTTTGGATGACAAAACAAAGATGAGAGCAGTATATAGGACACAGATGGCAGTAATATTTACACATGTCAGATGGCAACTTTTATTGATCTTCACTAACTGACCTAGCATCACTGGGTACAACTGGAAAAAGATAGTTCTACATCATGGATTAACAATTCATGAAATGAAAACCATAAATCATAGAACATAAAGTAAAACCCCTGAACATGGATAACAGTAATACGGTAACACCTAGTTCACATAAGGAGGCTTTTGTATCACCCAGTGAAATGGGCCTAATAGTATGGGGCCCTTAGAAATAGGATCAAGACAGGAAAGACAGGAAAAACAAAAACAAGATAAAATAATCAAACCAAAATCATAAACAAAACTATACTCGAAATGCCTGTGGAAAAGGTGTGTACATTCAACAGGTTTCTCCGGAGAGAGAGATAGGTATCAGGCATTACATAGTGTATGATTTTATTATTGGGAGCTAAAGGTTCCTATCTATGTTTCAAAAAGCATATATAAAAAAAATGGAAATACTAGATAACAAACAAACAAAAACAAAACAAAAAGTTGCAATCATACAGTACATAGGTGGAGGTCATTCCCACTTTCCTGGGAAGGCAATCATGCTTATCGATATTGTTCTTTAAATGTGTTTGTCATTATAATTCTCTTCGTCCTAAATATATTGTCATATATTTTGTTAAGATTTAAAGTTTTGATTGGGTTCGACCGTCTGAGTATACGTTCTGTACTTGGTTATTTGTGATCCGAGCCTGCTTTCTAAGTACAAATATCAGTGGAGCTCACTCCCTTGACCTTGAGTTTGTCAAGGGAGGGCATCTGGTTCTGATTATTTTAGCGTCAGAAATGAACAGGTATAGGATTGTCCCCAGGTGGATTAGGGAAAAACACAAGCACACAAGCATATCAATGAGAGATGGTTTTGTAAATAGTGGTCTAGGAAATCTGTGATCAGCAAACCGACTAGATTCAAACTACAATCCCGTGGGATTTGCTTCCATGACCATTTTGGCTCGGTCTGGATGGATCCGATCCAGACAGCGCTTACAAATTATCATGGGAGCAAACAGATTTATGGTATTCTTCCTAATGCAAGAAACAAAACCATAAAGAGAACAGGGCACACTTAGTATTGCCCAGGTGGGACAAACATAATGCAACTTAATGCACAGTGAATGCGCAACAATACTACATGTGCTTTATTGGGTTGAGCTATTATTTTGAAATTACCGCTGTGGTTTGAATGACCAACCAAACCCCCCTTTTTGCAAGGCGTCGATGTCCTACAGTGAGTCGTGGACCCCCCCTGTGCGGCTACTGCGTAGCAAACGCAGAGCAGAATAGGCAGCAGCAGCACACTCAAATAGATGAGCGTTGACATAAGGCGCCTTACCAAAAGGGGTGGGGTCTGCAGAGAACTAACGTCAGGGTTTGTGAACAGACAGACATATTGGGTGGGTTTCAAAACAACATATTCCGTGGCGAGTTCGATCGCCCTAGCCTTGGCAGGGGTATCGGTGTCAGCCTGCAGTCGTTGGAGGGAGACCTCCCTGTCCAACGTAGGTACTGTCTCGACCATGTGTCGACGTCCTCCCTTTAGAGAAACACACTTAACAAAGTCAGTCAAATCCACAGGATTTGGCCTGAGTAAGCTAGCGGTTAGGGCGAAACCCCCCTCTGAAAGGTTGAGTATAGGTTCAGACACATATATCAGGTGCTTCACAGCCATGTGCCCTACCTGAATGAGACACAATAAGGCCTGATGCATTTGAGTACCAGTCATAGCGTACGGTTGAATGGGGTGAGACAACATGTGCATTTCACGGTTGGCACTTTGTGCCCGGTGTTGCAGGTCAAGGAACAAACTCTGTGACATCACACTAATGTCCGCTGTCGTGTCCAACAGCGCTACGTGGGTTACTTCATGTTGTAACTTCACCGGGGGGAATAGCTTCCTATATGCGCTCTTTCGCTGGACTTTGGCTAACCTTTGGGTCTGCCTAGTGTCCGCAGAGGGCACGTGGGGCCTGCGAGCTCTACGTGGGAGCTGTTTCGTCTCACGGACGACCGGGTCACGTTGTGTTGCGAGTGTAACACTTTGAGCCATCGACGAGGCTAAGACGACGCAGACGGAAAGGGTGAGATCAGAAAGAAGGACCCCAGGGACGAAGTCCCATGCTGAGTTGTTGACAGCCCCTGCTTTAGTAAGGGCACTTGTCTCGTCATTGAAAACTATGGCAGGTCCCAGAAGGTTTGAGTGGTTTCTGACCTTTTTACCGTATACCTGCATGTCTTGCTTGTTCGCGTTGTGATCACGGGCAAGAACCAACTCCTTATGCTTGACGGGTTTTAACTCGGCTGTTCGAAAACCGTTTTTACGCCCGTTGGGCAAGTGATGAGTGTAGTCGAGACGGGTGTAGTGTGAATCGGTGCAAAACATTACTCCCTTATTGCCGTGCGCGGAAGCGCACCAAAGAGCGATCAGTATGCTGGAAATCACCGCAACAAGTTTGAAACACAAAGGTCTCGACGGCGTGTTATCTATCCATACCAATTCTACCTTCGCTTGGCGAGGAGGTTTGTTGTATGAACAGATGTCAACACACACCGTAGGCGTGCCTGTGCACGTGTTGCCTTTCGAAATCCGGTCCCCTTGGGTGACATTGTTTGCCCCAGCGTCTGCTGGGGTTTCAGTCACGCTGTTACGCGCAGTGTCTGCGAGGAGGCCCTGGAGAAAGGGGCACACAAGAGTTTGTTGCTGTTGGAGGACACCCCCCTCGTTCAACGGTGGCATTGGCTTGACTACGGGTGGGTGTTTCCACGTCAGAGCGTCACACTCCACAAAGTCAGTTAGATTTAACGAGTCTTGCGCGGGTTTTTCAGTAGAGAAGGAGGATTTCTCCTCTGAGAAGGCAAGTACAGATAGTAGTTGCAGAAGTAACAGGACATAGCCCAAGAGAAGTGGGAGGTATTCCATTTCAGATGCATACATTGGGTGGATTGGAGCCACGTGTCTTATCTGAAAAGGACACGAGAAGGCATGAACCATCTGAGTACTAGCCTTAGTATAAGGCCGAACACTCGGGGATTGATACAACCCGTCACCCTCTAGGTGGGCACGCTGTGCCCGGTATTGCAGGTCAAGGAACAAACTTTGAGACATCACACTACTGTCAACTGCTCTGTCCAACAGCGACTCGTGGGCCCATTCGCATTGCGTTGCGAGTGACAAACCACTGGTTTGTGCTATTAACGAGGCTGTAACAGCTGTGATGTGTATGCATCCGTACCTGTCAATCACTTTAAGAGTGCATGCATTGTAATCAGTGCACAGAATGTGTTCTGTGCATGGTGTGTCCTGTACTGGTGGCACATTTTCGCGGTTCTCAGCTCTTGGGCCGTGAGTGGCCATCAGGGCTGGATTGCTGTGCGTTTCGAACGCAGTGTCGTCTCCAGAGAGACACAGAACCTCTTTCAAGGGACACTTATCATCTGTTACCTGCTCAGTTTTAGAGCCCCTAACTTTGGCAGCAAGCTCTGACAACGAAGCTGTTGCAGAAAGTATGGACAGTTGTCCAATATCAAGGGATTGAATTAGGCTTTTATCACTAGGCAAAGGGCTTTCCCGTGTTGTAGGACGGGTTGACAAGCTTCCCGACCGAAGTAAATTGGCCTCGTTCGTACTTCCGTCACTGAGACTCAGTTCGTGGAACGGGCTTAGACTACAGTCACGAGAGACCTCGCCGTCAGGCAAGGAAAAGCAGTTGTGATTGTGAGAGGAGGGCCTGCGGCATCTTCTCCTCTCTCGATCAGGATCGCTCTGTCTCTCTTGAAAAGTTATATCACCTTTCGCTATGAGTTCTAAAGCAAACAATTCAAGCTTGTTGCTGGGCCTTGGACGCTCCGTCTTAAAACCCTGGCAAGCCAGTTTTTTTAGAAACGGGTGAACCGTCCTGGAGTAAGGCCCCAAAATGAGTGGACCGTTAAAGTTAGCAGTCGTCGCTAAGGACTTGATCATCGAGACAAAAACTTCCATGAGTACAAGATAGGCGTTAGTTTGACCAACTACAGCTGGAATATCAAGTAGAAATAAAATCGAACCCTGATATTTAAAATAAAAATGTTTTTTCCAAGCGTTGTTTTTGGGTTTATATTCTTTTCCAAACTAATAGCACAACAATTCCTCTAGGTTCATCCAGAAAGTGAAATCAAATTCAACAGCTGTTTCTTACAATGCAAACTGTGAAAACTAATAAGTTCTGTAAATTATGAGTTTAAATAAAAATTCCTCAGTTAGTCTTATAAATTAAATTAATAATTGATATGACTAGCAGGGCTTTAAGTAAAAATTCTTAATTCTTTTCAAAAAGAAAAATCTAAAGAATTCAATGGAAATTTAGATCTTAATTAAAAATAATCGTTTTCAAATACTGGATGAAGCACAAAGTAAACAGAGCTTACTAACGACCCAATAGCAAGATAGGTGTCTCCAAACCTTGAGAACAAAACTATTAAACAATAGAACAGATTAAACTGGGTTAAAAGAGATTAATCCAATGTAATCCTCTTTGACTGGGACGGTTGCTTGATTGAACAGACTAGACTGGGCTCGATGAAGGAGTCCAATCCAGTTGATCAATCACCCAAGCGTGTCAGATAGAATTTATAGAACCCTAAGGTCGGAAACACACAAAATGCAAGGTACAGTTTTGGGGAAAAGAACTACAAACTCAGAAACAATGATCGCTTACCAGTGTTGGGCAGAACACTGGTTGGTCAGACGCTTAAAGAAAATGAAATACTGCTTCTAGCTAACTGATGGAACAAACTCACTACAGTGTGTTTGCTATGTAGATTACTCACTGTTAAAACAAATCTAGTGCAAATGGCTGGACAATGCTCAGCATGCAAGCAGACCATACAGCCCTCACTGTCATAAACTTACAGGCCTGCGTGTAAAGGACACAGGACTGGAGAGACTGTTTTATTGTCTCTCCTTTCTGTAGTGTTGTTTATGACTGGAGTCAGGGAGGTGCCTTGGCCTGACGGGGAAAAGTTTGAAAACAGGTAATCAAATAGCAAAGATGTACTGTAGGTCCAGTGTTTGTCAAAACTCATGCACAGCCAAGCGTGCGTGTTTTGATGGAAGTTGGACAAATGAGCGAGAGAGATGAGTTCCTTCTGAGTTATGGCTAAAGCGTTTTTCGTCAGATGGTCCAGACGAAATGAAAACGACTGGCTGATCTGACAGTATGCGGACACAAAGTGTCCTTAATAGATAAAGGAAGGATCAAAGAAATAAAAACAATTGATTGGCGTAATTGCAGGATTTGACATAGATATTTTCAAACCACGGTGACCGAGATAATGAAGTAATTAATACACTAAACCGGATTACGAGTTAATCCAATTTGTCCTTATTGGCTGGAACGATTGTTTGTTTGATTGACTAAACTGGAGCATGAAAGAGCCCAAATCAGTGATCAATCAATCAACCGTGTCAGCTATATAATTTCTATAGGTCTCGGAGGTTAGAGAATATGCCAACAATGTCTGACTATAGTAGTCAGACCAAATATCCTAGTTTGGGAACTTGATATTAAATAAACCTAGTAGGTTTTAAGTGTTTGCTCTAGGCTTTCATCTTTCTTCTTCCAGTAATAAAGAACACTCCTTTGTATTTCATCCAGAAAGTGACATTTAAATTTCAATTAATGCGTGGAAAAGTTCCTCGTTAGTCTCATGAATTAACTTAATAATTGAGGTAACTAGAGAGGAGTTCCAAGCGGGAGGGAAAATTCTTTTTTTTTTTTTCAATGAGAAAAAAAAATCAAAAAGGAATTAAATTGAAATTTTAAACTTAATTAAAATAATTGTCCTTGGCAACTGAAATGAGGCACAAAGGGCGTAAACCATTAGACCTATTGATAGGTTTGACAAAAATATTTTTCGAGCGTCAACGAATAAGTAATCAAAACAAATTAACTTGGATTAGATTTGATTAATCCAATTAATTCATCTAGTAGTTGGAGGACTGTCTGCCTGACAAAGCTGAACCGAGTCAATCAAACAGTTGTGTCCACATAGAATTCACTAAGTTTTTGAGGCTGGAAAAACAGTCAAAGCTGAATAGGGAGAGAAGAGATGAGAAAAAACAAACAATAAATGTTTTAAAACAAAGCTCACAGTTACAGCTTGATAGCTATATAGGTGCGTGGAGGTTTAAATTATGGTTGGGATATCCTTAATATTAAACCGTGGTACAATGTCGAAACGGGTTGAAAACCCAAAGATCTGAGGTGATGTTACAACTGAGTGTCACACAGAGAAACCTTTGGATTGTCCTCTGGTCTGTGTGTCGTATGGGAGGTACTTAAATCTCACGATAGGCTGCGCGTAAGTTGGGTGTGAGAAAAGAGGGAAGTCACACAGAGTGAGACTCCACCCTCTATTCAAGATGGCGTCTTTGCCAAATTGTGACTTAGATGGGTCTATCCCTCTTGGGGAGCCGAGCGAAAGTAACCCACTAAGCACATACACACACACGCACGTGCGCACAGACACAAACACACACACACACACACAGCACTTGGTGACAGGGCGAACACGCCCGCCCACACACACACACACACACACACACACACACACACACACACACGCACACAGTTGGCTCGACAGACTTTAGTCTGGAGAGTATCAGAGCTGGATTAAATCCTGCTTTGAATTAAGAATTGTTGGACTTTTGAGGGGAGACCAATTCTTATAAATCACTCCTCAATCAAAATGCCATATAGTTATCATATATAGAGAACTCCGGCGAAAACACGCTTCGAATTTAATCGAAGTGGGGGGGTTCCTGTCTAAATATGGTATCAGGCTGGCTTGAGCATCAAGTTATCAACAAGTGTAGCTTTTCACTTAAATAAAAAAATCATGCCACTGGGAGATTTGACACTCCCACGTTTTATGGTGCCGTTATCATAAACACCCAAACAAACATGTTACAGTACTCTATGAATCATTCAGAACCGCGGCCGCAACTCTGTCTAATCCATATAGTAAAGATAATGTACAGTAGGACACTGACAATACTATCATTTGCTGTGGCTCGGTGCGATACTACTACAATACGTCCAGCGTATTATGTAATAGTCTCGACAGACACAGAAAATGGAAAATGACTTTCTGCTCATTTTGATCAAAATATGATTAATACTGGAAATCAGCTAACATCCCGGACGAGCCCCCACTTTGTAGCGTTAATGACAGTAATATTAATATCAATATTAATAAAAATATGAATATTAATAAAAAAATATATATTTTTTCACAAAATTATGAAAAATATATTTTTTCACAAAATTATGAAAAATATATTTTTTCTTCTCGTTCACTGTTCGAAACGTAGATTCTTTATATTAGCCTAGGCATTTAAGATTCCAGTACCAATCACATTGATTCAAAACACACAGAAAGAATGTCAATGTCCACACTGGTTACTTAAGGTTAAAATATGAAAAGGTGATTTATTATAAAAATCATAAAATGTACATTCAGACTAGCATAACTATGTCTGATTCTTCAAGCAAAATATAGATAAATGGGTTCCTAGGGAAGTAGTAGGCATAGTATTTTAAAACCTGTCAAACTGTACAAAATAGATGGCAGGCTACTGTACATGTTATCCAGTGTTGCATATCGTTTCCCCAAAAACATATAAATCAAAACAATCACCAAAAGAAAAGAAATGAAAGAAATGAAATAATCGAAGATCATTAAACATTCAATATCTAACCCTACTCTATCTTAGTTGCCATTGACACAGTAAACACTGCCTTACTGTGTGTGAGAGGAGGAGAGGAGAGGGAGCTAGTTGGTTGCTAGCATGTGCTAGGTCGGCCATGTTGGCGGGGCGTCGTCGCCATGCGGTCTGGCCATGCGGCCTGAATGGAGGCAGCCATCTTTGGAGAGCCACAGGAAGTGGAGCGTGTGCAGAGCAGGATGGAGAGGCACCCCCCGCTGGCTGGAGGAGGCGCTTGCTCAGGAGCAGGAGATCCTGCTGCTGTTGAGTGGTGGTCACCCACGTCTGTTGTCTTCACCGCTGGAGGGGGAGAGAGCTCGCACGCTCCAAATCTCACTGTCTGGGTATCTGGTTGATGTCGTCGTCGGAGTGGGAGAGATAGCGTGCCTCAATCCCACGGACTGGCAGTCCTGATGATGAGTCCGGCAGGACTCTATGTTGCGAGAGACCAGGGGACAGAGTCCCCTGTCAGCTGAGTGGTCTTGAGATCTCCTGTGCTGTTGTTATTTGTTCAGGAGCATTTTTGGAAGAGAGCTTTGGTTAGCCGGGGGACAGCCGTCCCCGGCCAGCTGAAATAGTCTCAGGGCCTGCTGTTCTGTAATGGTCAGTGATTTTTTTCCAAGAGAGTGAGGGAAAACCAGGAAATCTTCTTATAGCGAGTAGGAGGGCTTAGTCTCTTGGCCCCGCAATGGGTGGAGTTGAAGCACAGTCTCTTTGGCAGACCCCTTTAGGAAATTAAGTGAAATTAACTTTTCCCTGTTAATCCTCTAAAGAACGTGATTTTCGTACATTTGACCAGATATTAATAATCATCATTAATATGCACATGTACAGATACCAAACATCATTGCTTTAGATTGTGCAGAGAGTACATGATGGTAAAAGTCGAATAATGAGAGAAATACCCAATTGCATCACGCCAAATTGGTATATGGTTGGCGTACATCGTGTTAGAATACAACCGTGTAGTTTAATGTTATAAAATTTCATTGCATCAAGCTGTTCCTGTCACATTCCATGTTTCTCATTGTCTCCTAATGTTGTCTGTGTGGCTCATAATGTGGGCACACAAGGAGCCTGCAAGTAGGATGCAGGATGCTGTTATCAAGATGAGCTCATACCAGAGAGCAATAAAACACAGTTGGACAGTTGGGAGAGGGGTGTTGGGTTACACCATGGAGTCCACTCCACTTTGGAGGAAACGGTTAAGTCACTGATGTCCGTGGGGGAGGGGTACATTCAACTCAAGTCTCAACCCCAGGGTCCATTTGGTTATGAATATCAAAATTCATAACTTTCTTGTGTCTATATCTAGCGTTCAGGCTACAACAGCAACATCCTGATTGTTAGACCAAAAGGTAAGAATTCTGAAATGCTCTTTATTTTTGCACGTTGTAGAGCTTAAAACTGAGCTTTTTAGAATTGAGTTGAAGAACAGAATTGTTGTCACTCTGGATCGGATGTCGATGTAGTCTTACTGATATAAATTAGACAGCTTTATTAAAATCCCAAGCAATGTCTTTGTCAATATTGTAGCGTGAGTACAGTAAGGACATTCTTGATAACAGGGTTATTGGTTATAGTTGGACTGAAATATTTGGTGGATTTGAAAGTTTGTTTTTTTAACTGTGGTGGGGGTATGTCAAGCTGAACAGGACCGTCACTGTCCAGCAGCCGGGTCAACCGGCCCTGTTCACTGTCACCATCCACAAACCTACGGATATCAAATTATATATGTGTGATGCGAGAAACAATCCAAGGAAGGAATCCAATTTCAGTAAACGACTCCTGTCATAGGTGACTATACTGTAGCCTAATTTCTCACAACAAAGTTTAAATTAGGCTTATGGCATCAATGGTTGTCACATAATAGCATCAGTCACAGGCAATAGTACGCAATGCCTTTCATTTCTTCAGAATTTTCACATGCAATTAAACTTTTCCAAGTGGACATCAGATGTTGTAGACAAAGCATGAGACAATTAGTCACACAAAAAATACACATTATATTAATTGTTTCTGCAGTAAACTATCTTCATTATCACCTGAAAACTAACAATAAAGCAGTGGTGTAAAGTAACTAAGTATATTTTCTCAATTGCGTAAAAAGTACACCTTTGAGCATCTTTTACTTTATTGGAGTTTTTCCCAATTTTGAATACTTTTACTTCTACTGCATAGTCAGAGACCCAGTCCCTGATAATGGGAAAGGACCTGTGATGTTCTGCCGTACTTTTTATTTCTGTTTTATCTATTAGTTTGGTCATTAAGGTCCACAGAATGAGAGGCCTGCTCTGCCGGAAGCATCGTGAAAAAAAAGTTATGACCATTTGTATATTCACTGTCCCATCGACTTTCCTAAACAGGAAAATAATTGTGCTTTAAGTAGCATGTGAGGGGTCAAACTAGGGGTTCTTCATGATTCTGAATCCATTGCAAGCATTTGTTTTGCATGAAAAACAGTCCTTGGGCTAAATTTTGCCACCCCAAAATTGCAAAAAGTGATGAGTCATCAAAAAATTGTCACTTTCACAGTTTTGGGGGGCCGATATTTTGCCCTAGGAATGTTTTTTATGCAAAACAAATGCTTACAATGGATTCAGAATCATGAAGAACCCCTAGTTTGACCCCTCACATGCTACTTAAAGCACATTTATTTTATTTTTTAAATATTTTTCTTTTCCTGTATAGTGAAGTCGATGGGACAGTGAATATACAAATGGCCATAACTTTTTTCCGCAATGTTTCCGGCAGAGCAGGCGTGTCATTCTGTGGACCCTTACAGTGCCAAAACCGAAAAAGTTCGGTTTTTTAAAACGTATTAAGAAATGCCAAAACCGAATAAATTCGGTTTTATATAAAAAAAATAAAAAAAAATAAAAAAAAAAAAATATTTTTTTTTTTTTTGGGTCCAATCAAATCTAGTGAACATGATTTCAATCGCGATTTTGCATGTTCCACCCCCATACAACCCCATCTAACATACAAGGCAGGGCAGCCATGTTTGTTTACATGTGAAACATAATGGCGATTATCTCAAGAATGCCTGAACGGATTTCCAATCGGATTTTGTTGTTTGAAAGCTGTGAACAAACTGCACAACTGCACAAATCCACAAACTGGGGGTCCCCAGTTTTTTTAGAGCTCATTCTTCTCTGTTTTTTTTCCCATGCATGAGGTGTGCAAGGTTTAATCATGGCTAAGTTGACGAAAATAAGGCTTCTAAAATGCTTGGTAGCCAATAGCTAACTTCAAGCTAACTTCATCCTCTTCCTGTACATGCACAAAGGAAAGTGTTCAGGCAAGTCATGGCTGCAGGGCTTCTGCATATACCAGCATATCTCTATGGGAAAATGCCTGGTACCTGGACATCCTCTAGTGGAAAAATGGCTGGCACTAAAAGAGTTGACCAAACTAATAGATAAAACAGAAATAAAAAGTAATGCAAGACATCACAGGTATCACCCCTAATATAGAGCTCTGCCTTGTCTCTGACGCAAGTTTGTTTCTCTCCGGCAGAACCTCTGACGGAGGTCTGTTAAGACTCTTCAATGCCTAACCCGTACTATCCCTTTGGGTATAGTTCTCTACTGGGGTCTATCGAGATTGCTGTGCTTAGCTTAGTGATTCTTCCAATGCCTGGCTCAGGGCTTCTTCCTGTGTTCAACTGGAGTCGCCGGAGAACTGCCACAGATCTAAATGAGAAGCTGGTTTATATGCGTTTCAGTGACGTCATATTGATGACGTCACTCTGACCCGTTCAATGCCGTTCAATCCTGGTTGCCATTGACTCCGGTCTAACAAATGGCTACTGTCTATGACGGTAGTCCCATATGACATGATGCAATGGACTATCTCCATATATAGTGTTCTCCACATCTCCATGTTAGGCCAAACAGGTTTACTCCATATCTCCATGTATAGGCCTAAATGCCCGACGTTGAGCTTGGCAACGAAACGTTCCTAACAACCCCTATTCCTTGAGCTTTTGGGCTTGTGGGTCCCTGACTATGCAGGCCGCCGCGCTTCGTGCCAAGTTCACAGACGCCGACACAGCTCACAACGGCCCCCCTTTGATCCCTACTGGGAGGAATTACGTGCCCAAGACTTCTCCGCAACTGCCCCCTGTCAACTACGACAACACAAACCCTCAAGACCTCAACGCAGGCCAGAAATTGGCCTTTGACACCCTTTGCACTGCCATCTAAGACACCATGATAGACACACAGCTCAGACGCGCTACACGACTCATCATCTCCGGACCTGCCGGCACTGGCAAAAGCTACGTCATCAAGTGCTTGGTGCAGCATTCTTGCTCTGCCTACGGTCACGAACATGCTCCAGCTGCTCTCAGCTGCTTCCCACTGGAACAGCTGCATTTCAACATTGCTGGAACAACTTTGCACTCCCTCTTGGACCTACCCATACCTCTGACAAACACTCTGCAAGACATGGTCCCCAAGGCCTTGGGAAACCCTGCACAAGGATTGAGCGATGCAATGAGGAGAGTTTTTGCTGCCTTTAAACAGGCTGTCACGCTTGAGACAGTAGAGCGCATCACAGCCAACACACCAGACTCCAAAGCCTTCACAGACCTTCTTGCCCGCCTTCGACACGACGAAGTCACACACGCCCATTGGCTATTCCCCATGCAGCGTTCCCACCACCTGCTCTCCGCACAAGAACAGTCCAGTTTCAGTGACGCTCAGGTCATTTTCAGCACACACAAGGCGGAGACAATCATCAAACAAGCTGAACTTCAAAGATTGCCCACACCAAAAGCCATGCTAAAGGCTGTCAACGCAGGTCCTAGATCCACGTCTGTCAAGCTGATGATGCCGGAGACCTCCCTAACTTCATGCACGTTGCACAGGTTGCACAGGTTGCACAAGTGATGCTTCGCCAAAACCTTTGGGTCGATGCTGGCTTGACCAATGGTGCCTTGGGAACAGTCGTTGGAATCCTATAGGACCCGAATGTCGCACAGCCACCTGCTCCGCCTCTTGCTGTCTTTGTGCAATTCGACATCTACAAAGAGCCAAGCTTCCACCCATGCCCGCACCGTGCCCATCCCACCGCACACTTACAGGTGGATGAAGGTTGACAAGGTCTGCACTCTGCACACGCACCCAAGTCTGGCCTTCACTATCACAATTCACTAGAGCCAAGGTTGGACTCACGAAAAGGTGTGCCTTGACATTGGAACATATGAGCACTCCTTGGGTATCACGTTGGCTGTTCCAGACTGTGTCACACCTTGCATGCTTTGAACCCATGTGTTTACTGCCTTCTTTGCTACATGAGACTGCGCTATGTCAAGCTGACTCTTGTTACAATAAACAGCATCTAAAGGAATACGGCTGTCTGCTTTCATATCAATGACCCACTGTGCTCCCCACAACTTAATCTGTGACTGTCATATTTCAACACAACACCTATGTAACACATTTGCACCACCTATATACTAACATTATGTCCTACGACATAAACACAACCCTGTTGCAGCTAAACCCCACATTCTCTGGCCCAACCTAAGCAATACATTTGCCACGTACATCCCCCTACACCCAGGAACCAATGGGACTTACAGGCTTATTTGTGTATACATGTGACCTGACAGTCGCCTATCTCCCGATTAGGGAGTCTTACTGGTATCAGTCAGTCAGTCAGTCAGTCAGTCAGTCAGTCAGTCAGTCAGTTCTCCTCAAAACTTTGGCACCTTTATACTCCTACATACTTACACCGAAAAAACACCATTCAAACATAAATGTGTTCAGTTTACAGAGACGTGTGCTATTACTTTTCGTTTGCTATTAATTGGCCAAGGGGTGGTGCTGTAGAAAGCCTTTGAAAGTGCAAACTTTGAACAGGTATAGCTCATGCTCTTTTTGACGTACAGCCATGAAACCTGGACACACATATGCGTCTCCTCATTCCGAACGACTTTGACACTCTGACTTTTGACCTCTGACCTTTAGATCTCCCACCATTTTGAATTATATGAAAAACAGTAAAAATCTATCTCCTCCTGGGATTTTCGCAGGCTATGGGATGAGAAGTTTGTACGTGAAATATTACTTTTTTAATAATTCAATAAATATTGCAGTTTTATGCAAATTATTCTTATGCCTCTAAATCATACATGCAAAGTCACATGTTCATGACATTTGGCAAAGATGTGGAGGGTTAGCCAAATATCACTAAAACCAATCTTATTCCAATTGGCCAAAGGGGGGCGCTATACGAAGCGTTTGAAAATTCAAACTTTAAATGGGCATACTGTAAGTCATGCCTCGTTTGGCTTGAAGACATGCAACTTGCTTACATGCGTGCCTTGACACAAGAGGAACACATCTGTGTCTTTGTCAAGTAAGCCCCGCCCTTAGATTTTTTTTGAGCGGTGCAAACCGCTCCTATATTTCACTTTCGGTTTATCTAGTTAAAACATATTAGCACGGGACGATTCTTTCATTCTTCATCGATTGGCTAGTTGAGTAACTAAACATTAGAATCGACCAATCAGAAACCGTTCTACTCGTGACGACATGTGTTAGCCAAACAGAACAGACCAATCAAATGCTGTGTTGTTCATGCTAATTTAGATCTGTCTTGGCCATTACACTTGCACTTGAGACCGGTCTAAAGTTCATGAAAGGTCCAGGCGTAATGGCCCTCTGTCTGTTTTGTTTGAGCTTCTGGTCTGGACTGCATATTATTTTTCTCTTCTATTCACTCTTTGACTGCCACCAGGCTGTTAATGGCCAGGCTGTTTGTCTGACCTCCTGTCTGTTCTCCCTCTGTCTCCCCCTTGCTTTATAACCCACAAGAAGCTCTATTTGGCTCTATCTGGTTTCAGACAGCGACAATTAGGAGTTTCTCCTGCATCTCGGCTACTCAAAATGGAGTTTCTGGTGACACATAAATGTGCAAATGAATGTGCACGATGAATTGTTATTAGCCTTTGGTCTGGTCAAGGATACTAACAAACCTGGCTGGTATGTTGCGCATAATATACTCCCGACATAATCTGTTTCCAAGAGGCAACCCAGCACTTCTTGGTGTTGGCCGTCAGTCAAAGTTAGAGGGAAAAAGTCTGACCAACCGCATATCCTGGACCTTTCTGGCGCAAATCGACCCCCACCCAGCATTCAAGACAGCGACCACGCTACATTAAACCCTGTAGTCTATGGTTGCTGTTTCGAATCCTGGGAGGTGTTCTTTTTGAGCCGGTGTAAAGGTCAGGACACACGAAAACCTTATATAGTCTGAGCAGACCTCCAGACTGACATCATACACAACACAAAGAATATTGCCATGCATGCCTATCAACACTGATTCGCGCAGGCGCCCTTGCAGGAATTAGTTTGCACCGCTCACTTCGCACGGGTGCGATTTTTTTTCTTTTGTAAAACGCTTTTCAGCTTCAAAAGCCTTCTCTTTATATGTTTTCTATGAGCCGTGAGGGGGGGAGATTTTCACGGCAAAATGACGTCATCATACTACCTGCCAATCACAGCGAGGGTTATACACTGCCGGCAAATCACAGCGCATCTTGGAGTGGGGTCGCCATATTTGTAGTCTCCCGTGTCTCGGGTGCATGGTGACCCCTCAAAAGATAGATCTCGGCGAGGTGGAGGCAGACGCGGGGGTGTGAGAACCGCAAAACGGCCGAAAGACGCGGACGCGACCGAGGTTTGCTATAGAGCTACTGACCACAAGTTGAGCAACCGTTTTGATCCTGGGATTATTGGGATAATTCAATGAATATTGCAGTTTTATGCGCATTATTATTCTGCCTCTAAAACATACATGCAAAGTCACATTTTCATGATGAAATACTGTAGAGGGTTAGTCCAAATATCACTGAAACCAATCTTACCCCAATTGGCTCTATGCACAGCAGCCATTTTGGAGAGAAGTTGGATGGTATTCCCACTTCCTTCAAAGGTGTTAACAATGATACTAATGAAGGCTCTGTTCCATTTCATGTTTCACAGTGGTTCTCAAACCTTTTACGCCTGCATTTGGTTCCATTTGAACACTCTCAGAGTAACACCTTTTAAGGGGTCATTTGAAACCCCCAAGGAAGCACAAGGATCCCTGAACCACACTTTGAGACCCACTGGTGTAGCAGAGTGTTTCCAGTGAGCCAACATGCAATATCATTCCCACTAGGTCAAGGAACCGTTCTCACATTGGCCTGTTATAGCGCCACCAGCGGGGCAACTTTTGCGTAACACATGCAGTGTCTGACTGCTGTGAAAGGCCCAAGAACACGTGGCACCCTTTTCACATTGGACTATTATAGCGCCAAAAAAACCTACCTGACCTGCCGGAGACCTGTTTTCGGAAGAACACTGCTTCTAGTTTTTCTTTGATTTCTTTTCCCACTTTTCTTGCTTTTCCTGCTTTTTTCTGCTGCTTTTTTCCTTTCCTACTTTTTCCTGGCTTGGCCACTTTATCGCTGCTTGCAGCTATATTATGCCATTGTTTTTTTGGCTTAAAGCGAGCCCCAATATTGTTCCAAGGGAACAATATTTTCTAGTGTGTTGATGAAATTGTCAACAAATTAAAAAAAATCTAACCTTGGTTCGAAGTGAAGCGGTGAATTTTTATTCTACGTGTTCTAGAGCTATGAAATCTGTGTTCTAGATCTATACATTCTGTGTTCTAGATCTATACTTTCTATGTGATTCAGTTCTATATTTTATGAATTCTGAATGAATTAATGATTTTGTCTGGAGGGCTAAATTGTCATGTGAAGCTTGACCAATCCTCAATTCTGGATGCACGGGACACACAAAGCCACTCCTTGGAAGCGGCTTTCACCGCTTCAAAAATATATATACAATATATTTAGTCTTAGTTTTTGTCCTCATAATATCTTAGATTTTGTTTAGTTTGTATTACTTTTTTCGTCAGTGATGAAAGATTGTCGTCATAGTTTTAGTCGACGAAAGTGTATAACTCTTTAAATTGGTTTCTCTCTCTCTCTCTAGGTCGTCCTCAGACGAGCCCATGTTTTGGCTCCCACAGTACCAATTTGCTGGCTGGAAGCTCCTGGTGTCTTTGGCAGTGTCCTGCTAGTCTCATTCTTCTGGTGGCAATTTTCTCGCTTACCCTTGGTATTCCCTCATACAGGCTCCTGTTGGTAACATGTGCACGCAACATTCTAGTGTAGCACCCATCTAGAGACTTCTGCAGGGTTGGCTTCAGCATTCACTGCCATAGAGGAGAACAGACTCCACTGTTGCAAAGAAGAAGCTAAGTTTGATTTGGCGGGGGAGGCTACACGGGGGAGGCTACACTGTTCATGCCGTTCAGGGCCCTCCAAGCGAGTGCCTTCCTTACTTTATGGTCTTTCTCAGTTGAGTCGACCCATGCGCCCAGGTACTTGAAGTCCTTGACTTCCTTCAACACAGCTCCTTCTGTTGTTGTCAGAGGTGAGTGATCAGGTAGGTTATAGGTGATAACCTCAGTTTTCTTAGCATTTAGCCTGAGACCAACTTTGGCACACTCTATCTCCACCCAGTTCAGGAGTTCTTGTGCTTGTTCCATGCTGTCGGAGAGCAGGCTGATGTCGTCCGCATAGTCCAGGTCTGTCAGAACTACTGCGGGATGCCGCCTTGACCTCCTTGGTGTTAGTGTGAAGCCAAGCTCTTGTTCTCGTCCACCTATGGCTTTCCTGAGCGCATAATCTAGAACTATGATGAAGAGGTAGGGGGCTAGGGTGTCTCCTTGCATTACACCAGCTCGGATGTCAAACACCTCACTGCTGCCATCTGGGGTCACCACTTTGGCCCTTGTTCTTGCGTACATGGTCTCGATAGCCCGGAGAATGTTGGGAGGGACATTGTAGGCCTCAAGGATCTTCACCATCTTGCTTCTGTGGATAGAATCAAAAGCCTTTTTGAAGTCAATGAAGCACAGTACAGCTGCTAGGTTGTCCTTTTTCACCTCCTCTATTAATCTCCTTAATGCCAGGATCTGTGCTACGGTTGTTCTCTCCTCTCGAAAACCATTTTGGTTCTCTCTCAGGTGAGGGTCGATGGCATGCCGTATCCTGTTCAGTATCATTCGGTTGAAGACCTTAGCAGTGATACATGTCAGGCTGATGCCTCTGTAGTTGTCTGGCTTTGAGAGGTCCCCAGCTTTAGGCACCGGGATGATGTTAGACAGAGACCATATTTCAGGTTGCTTGTTGTGCTGTAGAGCATTGTTGCAAAAGTCTAGGATGAGGTTGTCTAGGTCGCAGTTCTTCAAGACCTCTGGAGGTATGCCATCCGGCCCAGCACTTTTTCCCTCTCTCAGGGTGGATTTTGCCCTGGCGAGCTCGCTGATTGTGAAGGGTCCATCGTCGATGTTCAGGCCCTGGAGGACTGCTGGTATATTTTCCTCCTCTCCCTCTTCCACTGATGTTCCCAGGAGCCTTTGGAAGTGGTCGAACCATGTTGCCACTCTCTCCTCTGGGCTGTGTCCCTCAACCTGGCCCTCCTTGGCCCTCTTCTGCCGAAAGCGCTTCCTGACTTCCTCCGTGTACCTGGTTTGAAGGCCCGGATTGGTCGTGAATGCCTTCCAGTCATGCCGAATCTTGGGCTTGGCTTGGGGACCCTGAGGCTCAGTCGCACCCTCATGGAGACCACACGGTGATCAGAGCCTACAGAGCTGAACGTGCTGTATGGCTCAGCGTTCAGGATGGAATTCCTCCACTTTTGCCTCACTAGGATATAGTCCAACTGATATAGCCTAGGTTGCTCCCCAGGCCGTGAGGCTCGGTCTCGGAAAGTCCATCTCTTCCCTGTTCTCTTCCGGAACATGGTGTTCGCTGCCAGGAGCTGGTGTTCCATGAGAAGGGCTGTGAGGTATGTGCCGTTGCGGTTGGTAGACTCATGGTATGGGAATGGTGCATCCTCCTGTCCAATCCTGGCGTTGAAGTCGCCAAGGATTGCCAGGAAGTTGTGCGCTGGGACACCTCGGACTGCTGTTGTGAGGTCCTCATAGAACTCCTCAACCTCCTCAGGTGATGCCATGTTAGTGGGCGAGTACACCACTATGACTGTTGTTACTGGGT
Source organism: Nannobrachium achirus (assembly GCF_963921795.1). NCBI lineage: Eukaryota > Metazoa > Chordata > Actinopteri > Myctophiformes > Myctophidae > Nannobrachium > Nannobrachium achirus. The sequence continues at coordinate 56,457,457 of NC_137814.1, read as the reverse complement.
TACCTGCGAACTCAGCCATGATGATCCTTTCGGTGTGCTTGTGAACCCGTCGGAGGGCCCTGCGCGCCAGAGAACCCAGCATTAGTTGCAGCCTGGGCCCCGTTTCGCCACGCAGATGCAGTGATGAACGTGCGTTTCTCCACTTTGCGGTAAACTATCTGGTCGTCAGTGTGGACTCTTCTGTGTTCCTGGACTCCCAGGATCTCTACCCCCTGTTCTTCAGCACAATGTGCCAATTCCACCAGTCTAGCTTCTTCTCTCACTGTGCATGCGTTGAAGGTCCCCATTACAAGTGGTCTCCGACAACGCATGAGTGCATTGGATGGGATGCTGTGGTCAGACAGAACCCTCCCTCGTTCCCGTGGGTTTGAGGCCCTGTCGTCATGATGTCCTCCGGAAGGGGGACCAGCACCACCATCCGCCGCGATGCTCCTGCGGACTCCCGCCGCTGGAAGTATAGGATTTGGGATGACTTTGTTCTTCATGGTTGGCTTTTCAATGCTAGTTAAGGACTGTGGGGTCACAAATTCTCACAGTCCTGGTTTTTACCTCAGAGTGACCTTCTCCTAGGTGGGTTGCCTACCATGGCTAAGAGCCCCACCCGCCCCGACTGATAGCTCAGATTGCCGGATCTGAATGGTCCACATGCTGATGTTTTAACTCACTGAATGGTTCTAATTAAATACAAGTTCTAAAGTGTCGAAGTTTCACCTGAATCTCTCTCTGTTGAGTCCCATCAGCGGTGTGCTCCATGTTCCTTTCTGAGCCATGAGTGAGTGTGTCTGTCCACTGGCTCCCCTTATAAGCAATTTAACATGCATATTAGGGGGAGTGTCAAGTGGTGAGAACAGCCAATCAACTGAGGCAGATGTGAAAACAATGGAGTCCCAGCTCAAACCCCCACAGAAACCAAGCTCACTAAGTATTTCTAATTAAATATAAAGTAGTTCTAATTAAATACAATTCTAAATGTCAAAGTTTCACCTGAATCTCTCTCTGTTGAGTCCCATCAGCTGTGTGCTCCATGTTCCTTTCTGAGGTTTAGGAAACAAAAATAAGACTGGCAAAGCAAAAGAAGGCTAGGCAAAACCTAGCGTAATGGCTGAACCTTATAGGCATTAGGAAATGTGCAAAATTGGGCAATTTGTTTGAGGGATAATGAATGTGAGTGTTGTCTATAATGTGAATTCCTGGATATGAAAGTAAAAGTAAAATGTCACATGAAAAGCTATGTTAAATAGGATATATAAATGTTCTATAAATATATATTATATCAATGAGTCACTTGTGATAGGGAGCAGTGATATGGTTCAGTTTGCCCATAGGCTTGGGGATTCAGAGCTTTCTGCTGTCTCTGTAGCTATTTCTGTGAGTTTCCAGTTTCTAGGTCGAAAAGAAATATTTCACGCCACTCATTAAATATTAGCCCACACTGTTCTATTGTGCAATGTGACGTAGGCATAACTAATTAATATTAACGTTTGTTTAATATAGAGTTGTATCAAGGGGGGGCGTGGTTTCATTCTGCCCTCGTTGTGGCGTCTTGTTGTGTTGTTCAGAGCATAGACTGTAGGGCTGTCGCAGTGGGGCACTTGTTGATTAGATTCGGCAACTCCATGTTCTATAACCAGTTAAAATGTGCAAGTATTTTACAAACAAGCTGTCTGAGCTTTTATCCATGGACACACTTTCTCCAGCTCTGGACTACCACGGAACCGAAGAAGAAGGGACACTAAGCTATAGCCGATAGCTATTTTCTGTGTAGTGTGTGTGTGTGTGTGTGTGTGTGTGTGTGTGTGTGTGTGTGTGTGTGTGTGTGTGTGTGTGTGTGTGTGTGTGCGTGCGTCGTGACAGACAGTGCGCGCACACACACAACGTCCACACACGAAAAATAGCAGATCTACAAGCTCACAGCGCGTCGCGAAAGCGTTGTGAGCTTGTATATCAGCTACGTAGCTATGTAGCCGAGCTAAATAGCCGTAGAGCCGAAACCAACGTGTTTACATGAGAAGCTGCTGCTGCTACTACGGCTATTGGCTCGGCTACGTAGCTACGTAGCTGATATACAAGCTCACAACGCGTCACTTTCACGTATTAGGAGGGTAGTATGAGTCACCAAAATGGAGTTTGGAGTTACAATGGATGTATGTGGAGAGAGGCCCATAAGCTGTTTCCCTGTTGAAAGTGGAATATCCCTTTAAATACTGAATAAAGGGATGGAAATCTGGTTGGGAAATGTATTTTGAATTGAATAATTTTGAACTATTCTAACTATCGATCCCTAAAGGAATGTAAATCCATAACTTCCTTCAAAATTGATCAGAAGAGTCACCTACAGGCGGCTGCTACTCGTAGTAACTTTAGATAGACTAAGCGCATACTTACCGGTACCTCCCCTTTTCCACTGTAAATATCTTCCATTTCTTTTTTCTTTTTTTCCCCCTACATTATGTTATTGATCATATCCTATGCAAAGTACTGTGTTCTATCCGTCTGTCTTTCAATGAGATACATAAAGTGGTTCCTGTGTAAATAATTCTGTGCCTGGTGTCTCAACCCCAACTGGGACTGGACATGCACTTGTGCCAAGTAATACATAAGTATTATGTATTAACTAGAGTGATAGATTACATATCTCCTCTGCTCTCTCATGTGTGCAAATGTATTGAAAGAGCCTGTAAACAGGAAATGCCCTGTTTTGGGCATGTACCGTAGAAAGACCTCTGTTTTTTATTTAACGTGGCTTGTGGCCAACTAGATAAATGAATGTCTGGACAAGGTAGCCTACATCCAGAGAAGATACAGTCATTTGGAAGCACTGTTATGATTCCATGTTTTACATCACACTGTGGATAAGCAGTGTCACATTCATTGTGTAGCCTATTGCTAGAGTGATCTAATTTCTATTCAAATGTTTAGAAATATTTTAAGGCGTTATTGCGTTATGAATTAGCACCTAACAAAATAGTAAATCATATTTTTCTTGTTTTCTTTCTTAATGATGGTGCCAGGTGCCATGATCCCCCCCCCCCCCCCCCCCCAGCTGAAGTTAGCCACACCCATAGTGTTGGGCGAATGGTAAAAGGGGAGGGGATGATTATATGATGTCATTTTATCTGTGTTTTTGGATCGGCACTTTTGACCCACAAGGTGTCAGCCTCCAGGAAAAAATACAAAGGGAATAAATAATAGCTCATAACAACCACACCAGGGGGTCTAATGAAATACTGTCAACCTCCTATAGACACATGAAAACAAGAAAAAGAACAAAACCTCTTTAACTAGAATTTGTAAATCTTTTTTCTGTTTCAGGGCAAACAGATTGTCCTGCTCCCAAACTGGAGGGTGGGTTTTTTGCACCAGAGAAAGAGACCTATCCTCATGGAGCAACAATTCATTACAGGTGTGACTACCGACATAAACCTAACGTAGAGGGGTGGTGGGCAACAAGCTCATGTCAAAATGGCAACTGGACACAGACACCACAATGCATAGGTAAGTGTGCCATAATATGCTGTAATTCTATCTATATTATACAAACACATGCATTTGTTGAAATTAATGCTTTCTAATTAAATATTAAAATAAAAAAAACATATAGTATGTATTACTGTGTATTACATGGTAGCAGTGACCATATTCACATGGTAGTACATCATAATCAGGGGTGGGCATAACACACCCTGTAACCGCATAACGTGCATAACGTTACAGTACATCAGTCAGATCGAGAAAGGAGCCTTCGTTTTTCGAGCATTCGTTTCTCAAGTTCTTTTGTCGACACTGCGGCCCTGCCGGGCCTGATGTACGGTCAATGAAATGTAAAATTGCAAATGCTATTTCTTTTCAGATGTAAACGATTGCCTTAACCCAAAGATCCCTAATGCACAATACACACCTCCTCCATATGAGAATGGAAAATGGATTAGGATTAAGTGTGATGAAGGCTATAAAATCAGTGGTACCCTAACCGAAACCCTTACTATTACTACATGTAGACATGGAACCTGGACATCACCTCCAGTCTGTGAAAGTAAGTCTGTGAGATGTTTGTCCACAAAAAAACTAAAACAAGTTTACTGTTAAAGTCCCTGTATTCATAACAATTTGTTTCTAACTTTACCCTCCCAATGATTAACTGAACTGTTTACAGGGAATGCATGTCCACAGCCTGATGAAATACCTCATGCTGTCATCATGTATGAATACCAGACCATGTTTCCTGACGGGAGGAACGTATCGTATCAGTGTGAAAAAGGATATTATGTTGCACAAGGCAAAGGCAAATCCATTGTGTGCTCACATGGTCAGTGGTATGAGATTGAATCATGTGTCAGTAAGTGAACATTTTCTGATCATAAATGTATAACAGTGTTGATTTTGACAGCAAGGTTTGATTTAGTTTTAGTCATAGTCTTTTGAATAAATTGTAATTTAGTTTTAGTCATATTGAAGTCGTCTGAAAAGTCTAGTTTTAGTCGACTAAATATCAAAGGATTTTCGTCGACTAAAGGGTTTCCTGCAGCACTTTATAGGCCAGGCGCCCCGCCCGGCCAGAAAAACCCCCCGCCCCCCCAAGGGTATTAAAAAAAAAAGAAGAAAAAAAAATCAAAAAACTTTTTGGACCTCTAACAATGTACTAGGCATGATCGCGATCGCAAAATTGCATGTTTAACCCCCATACCAACCCTATCTTTCAAACATGGCAGCCATGTTTGTTTACATTTGAAGAAAACATAAGGGCTGGTATCTCCTGAATGCCTGAACGGATTTCCAAGCGGATTTTTTTGTTTGAAAGCTGTGAAAAGCGTGTACATGCATAGTGCATCATCTGTGCACGAATTGTGGGCACATTCATGTGTTTTTATAGGGCAAAAATAAGAATTAATATTAAAAATGAAGTGAATTAATTACTCGAATTAATTAATTAATTATCAAAAGATTTCGTGACATCCCCCCCTGGTCAAGACTTTTTCCTGCAGGAAACCCTGAATCTGCAGTAGATTTTGTCTACAAAATGTGTTTTGACAGGCCTTGATGGCGTCGAAGCGGATGATTTTACACGTGGTTGTTTAGCCGATCTGCACAACGCATCATAGTGCGATGCGGTGTGAGATTGTAGATCTGCTATTTTCAGAGTGCAACACCCGAGCACAACCAAACATTATATATATATATATACTGTATATATATAGTCTTATGCCTCATTCACATAGGGAGCAGCAAAGCTAAAGTTTAGCTTGCTTGGTCAATGTTATCTCAATGGAAACCAGCTTTAAAGCTTCCAAACCTTCGTTTGGTGTGTCCCCTGTATCTTTAAAGCTGGTTTCCATTGAGATAACATTGACCAAGCAAGCAAAACTTTAGCTTTGCTGCTCCCTATGTGAATGAGGCATAAGTCATCAAAATCAATACTAGTGTATAACTCTTTAGGCAATGTGCAATACTGGGCAATTTGTTTGAGTGATAATGGCCACGTTTCCCAAAGCACAGGTCGTACGAGGGCCTTCGCTCGGCTGCGGTCCTTACAATTATGGCGTTTCTCAAACGTGCTTGTAAGCGCCTCTCGTAAAACAGCCTTCGCACGCCAGTAGGCTGGCCAGAGCCTTGTATTAGAGAGTTCTGCCAACTCTGGCCCCATGTGAACGGAGATTATGCAACTCTCCCTGAAACTCTCCTTAGTGGCTCTGGGCTTCGATTGATAGGACGTCAGCAGCTGCGCTCCGAAATGAATTTCAGCGGCTTGTGTGATTGTATCGGGCCGGCCCATCAATAAAACATAGGTTACAACACTGAAAATGAACACACTTTTAGCGCTGTTGGTAGGCTAACTGACCGCACAACCCCCTTGTTTTAATTTGAAACTACATGCAAAGCTGCAAAGCGCTGTTGCCTGTTGGTAGGCCTATAACTGACTGCACAAATTGACTTAACTGCCTGTCTTAAATATATATATATTTTTATTTTATAGGCTAGGCCTACAGTATTGTAGACTAGAGTATTGGTTCTCAAAATGAGCTCTGTATCGTTTATATCGATCTGCTGAAGCGGGAGTCGAACCCGAGGCTCTCAGTCATTAGTCCGACTCACAACTCGTCATGCTAATAAGCCTGTGTTGAGTCATGCTAATAAGCCTGTGTTGAGTTACTAAGGCTGTTGTCCGCCCCGTCTTGTCTGTAATAATTATAGGGCTACATTTAGTTATATGAACCAATGGACCCTCATCTTCCTAGCCTGATTTCAGACTCAGCGCTGGAGAACCAGTCCGCTCAGAGAGTGGGCTGAAGCCAGGCGATCATCATCCTACACTCTCAAAATGTGAGTTGCATTTTGGAACCATTTGGTTCCTAACTTCAAACGTCCAAACTAAAATATAACGGCCCTGCGCCTCTTTACCTCAGTGTTGGCACGACGCGCAAGGGGCTAAAGAGGCAGGCCTGTTATCCTATATTTTAGTTTGGAAGTTTGCAAGTTAGGAACAAAATGGTTCCAATTTGTAGGCTAACTCTCAGAGTGTAGGATGATGAGTGCGTGCGATGAGTCGTGTTGGCAAGGGGGGTTGTGTGTTGGACTAGCGACAGGATGATCCGAGTTCTATCACCGCTTCCACGCATCGCTGTATGTCTTTTAGCTGGGGACAGGGGACCCACACTGGTCCACGGACCCACTTAACAAATGAGACAGCCTATAAGCTTGTTCTTTTTTATGTAAGTGTGTGTTGTGGTGCGCTATTTCTCAGTAGCCTATATATCAAAGCAAGCAACACGCATAACATAAAACATATAGTTCACCTTTGTATTTTTTATTTATTTATTATATAGCCTAAATATATAGTTCACTTGTTTATTTTGTATAGCAGGTGTGTAGAATAGCCTACTCTATCATCCACAAGACTTAGATAGTTTTTTAAATATACTTTCATACTGTAGTTATACTTAGTTATATAGTGCTCAGTTGTCTATGAAGGGTGCTTGCGGGCGCCCCGGCGCACCCTTAAAAAACCCATCGTACAGGGCACGTCTGCAGCACCCGTGGGAAACTTGCAGGAAAGGTGTTTGCTTCTAAAATCCTCCTTACGATGGCCATTCGTATAAAGTGTGCATTCAACCGTCATCACAGCCATTTGGTTCCATTGTACGAGACGACCGGTTTCCTGAAAGCCCTCGTTGCTCTTGATTGACAGGTGCCTGCGCAGTCTGCGCAGAACGATTTTGGTCTCTACGACCATGCCTGAGCTTACGAGCACTCAAAATCGCTTTGGGAAACGCGGCCAATGAGTGTGAGTGTCGTCTAGGCCTATAATGTGAATGTGAAAGTAAAAGTAACATATCACATGAAAAGCTATGTTAAGCTATGTTTTGCTTTGACTGATAATGTTACTCCTCATTGTGAGATTGTAGAAGTGCATTTGTTCGTGGGCGACACCGTCCTACCACAAAATATGAAGTACCGGTAATCTAAATTGAATTCCTTTCTCCTACTTGCGATCAGGTTGTCAAAATGTGATGTCACTCATATGTGTTACTTGTTGTCACCTTCTTACACTAATGAAAAAATATATATATATCCAAAACAATCATATTTCTTAATCATTTCAACCATAACGTTTATGACAATGTTTGAATATTAACCTAAAAATAACACTGTCAGTTATGTAACATATTGTAAGAGGATTAAAAATGATTAAATAGCATTAAACTAAGACTTATGCCAATAGAACCAGTTCCTGGTGTTTAAACAACAGTCGTCGTTTAGAAAATGAGTGAGAGCAGCTGCAACCTTTATAAAAAATTATCGATTCAGACAAATGAAAGAAAACATATCACAGGTTATTTCCACATATCTTGTTTTCTGATACATTTTCAGCTCTTTCAAATAACATTTTTTTTTAAATCTAAAATTCTCAAGGACCCGAGGAGCTATAGCCTATTGAATTCAAGGTTTCAAGGCCAGGGGCTAAGCTCGACTGAAACCAGGGGGTCCGAGAGCGACCAGTGTTGGGGGACTGTCGTCGACTACCAGGTTTAAAGGACCACCTCACCTCTGGGACAACCAGATCTTATTTTATTGTTGTTTGGGACACGATCAACACAATCCTGAGTTATTTTTTGTGTTCAATATGTATTTTAGATATTATTGTATTTCAGCATGCAACAACTGGTCATATGATGCATTTTGCATCATATGACCATATGATCGTGTCCCAAACAACAATAACGACGAGTAACTGATGGAGCACCCGACAGTACCTATCCCACCGCTGCCACCAATGTTGCCTCTGCCGAGAGGCAAACCCGGGACCCGATATCCGATGGCGTGTGCGTTACCACTAAACTAAAGAGCCAGGCTCGTTAGCCAAGCTGCAACGCACACACTGTATAGCCTACAGTAGTTGGTCTTAGTATCTAGCTCTGGCAGAGACGTTAACAAATCACACAAATCTCTGGACCTCCAGTTTCTAGTATTAAAATTGTAGGTGCCCAGAACTGGCTGACAGGCTGGCTTCAGCTGCATGTATGACCTGTCCTCTTTTTATCATGTGCTCTCTCTATAGAGCTGGAGGTTATGTGGGAACGCCTACTGAGTGGCAAAAAACTAATTTCTGCCATTGACAGCCCATACATCCAAACAGATTAGTCCTATCTGATTGTATTAAACAAAGTTAAACTCACCAACATTGCGGCTGTACTGAAAGCTTGAATTAACCTCTTTCTATCTGCAAAGTTTTTGTTTCATAAAAATCCACCATAGGCATGTTATGAGCTACTTTCTGTCAAGACATTCTGTGCAGTTTTCTTTTTTTTTTTTTGTCCAAGTGTCAGAGTTTCAACAAAACAACATCCTGCTGCCTCCTGCATTATGTGCAATGTAGAAACAGGTGGTATGCAGGACTGTTGAGTGATTTGCAACTAGCACTTCCAAACTCCAATGCTCCATGCTGATCAATGATTTGCCACTCAGTCTAGATTAGGGGGGCGGGTCCCAGTGGACTTGCATACCCTCTATTTTAACATTTGTCTCTCTTCTCTTCTCGTCTCTGTCTGTCTCTGGTCTCAACTCTGTTGTGTGTTTGAACATGGCAGCTTGTTCCAATTACCTTGGTATAAGTAAGTATAATTATAATATAAAGATGGTGAGGAACGACCAGCTGACAGCCTCCAGTGTGTATAGTACATCCTACCCCGCCTACAATGCCCGTCTGTACAATGGTAACTCCTGGTTCCCTGCTACAGACGATCAGCGTCAGTGGCTGCAGGTAAGGAAAGAAGGAGCCTGTGGAGAACATTAGAACTACAACACTGTTGTGAAAGAATATCTACTGGTTTTGGGGGGAAAGAGAAAGAAAATGTCTCTTGTCACAGATAGATTTGGTATTCTCAATGAGCACTACTACTAATAATACTACTACTACTACTAAAAAGAAATAAATGCGCCCATGGATTTACTTGCAGTGGTTACAATCTGACGAGGTGAACTGGAGAAATATAGACTATACTAAATAAAATAATGACTGGTGTTTGTACACAGGTGGACCTGAAGCATTCCAAAACTATCACAGGCATCATCACCCAGGGAGGAGGTGGTTATGAATATTATGTGAAATCCTTCAAAGTGTCCCACAGTGATGACGGACGGTCCTGGACCGTCATCAAAGAAGCCAACGGGTCAGACAAGGTCAGTTCAGCTGGACTTTCTTGGTCATTGGTCACTGAAGCATTTTTATGGACCATTTCTTCCACGTTTCCTTCCCTGTTTTTACATCTTTTATGGAGAATGGAGCGTATTGTTGCACACATTTTTGCACAAACTCAAAATAGCAAGAAACCACTCCATTCCCATTTAAACAACAACTTTAGTTTTTTTTACAACAAGGGTTCATATTTTAGATTGTAATTAGAGAAAAGAAAAGGTGAGTGTTAAAATGTTTTCATTTACATCGGTTTATCACCTTTAGCATGCTATAACATGGGGGCATTCATACGCATGGGGGCATGCGTACAAGTGGCTACATTTCTTTATTGCTATTTACAGTAACACTACTAGCCCCCATAAGTCACATCTAACCATGAAAGGTTCCGTTGTATCTTGGGAATGGGCTTATTCTCTGTAAAACTAGACCAGGTCACCTGGTCGTGCCAGACCCGCAATGAAAACTAGTATGGCACTGAACTAACACATGAACACACAGGATTTTATAGTCTCAGCAACAAAGCGTAGTGAGCTTGTAGATCGGCTGTTTTCACTAGTATGGCTCTGGGGCAAATGTGTCTTTTAGGTCACTATGAGATAAGTTTAGAAAACAACACGTTGTGAGCTTGTAGATGGGCTGAGGAATTTATAGTGTCAGCAGCTCGTCAGCCAACTCAACTCAGCTGGTCCTGTACAGGTGACAGCACTCAAGGCAATCAGCCGAGCAAGGGAAGGGAGGGGCAGATGAGCATTCAGAGGCAAACACAGGCACACTGAGGAAAAGAGGGACAGGCACACTGAGGAAAAGAGGGACCGACCGACAGACCGACCGACCGACAGACAAAGCCTTTTGTAGGCCGACCCCCTGGGTCTGGCAAAGACTTCAACGTGGGAGCAAGCTGGTCATTTTTATTATTATTAACATTCTGACATTTTATTTATTGTCATTCTGTCTCCAGCTCTTCACTGGTAACGACGACTGGAGAACCTCCAAGGAGAACCTGTTCGAGTCGCCCATCATCAGACGGTTTGTGCGTGTGCTGCCATGGACATGGTACAACGGGATCGCCCTGAGGATAGAGCTGCTGGGCTGCGGTTTGTCATTTCCGTTCATGAAAATATATTTAAAACATATTTTTGAATTAGCATTTTCTGATAAAGCAGCAAGTTACTGTATATAGATTTTATTTCAACAGATAAACAGACAAAACTTCATCTAAGTTCAACACCAAACAGATCCATATATCATAACATCTGAATCTGTATGGAGCTAAGGGACGTTTGTTTTTTAACCACTAGGGGGAACTTTAAAATAGCTGATGTAATAATAATCTTTATTGTCCCCGGAGGGAAATTTGTCTTCACAGTCTGTTCAAACAAGAAACAACATGTAACACATAGCCAAAAAGACAACACAACATATCACATAAACAACGTGTAATGGCCTTATCGTTCATATCAGACAGTGTGGGTGTGGGAAGTCCAATGATCTTGGAAGCAATACAGGTAATACTGTAAAGTTTGTTTCTGTTAGGCATGGACAGTATGGTGAAGAAACATGCAGAGCAGTACAACAGAACAGGTTGTATAATGCTTTTGTACAGTAATAACAGAAGATGGGGGGCAACGGATAGTGATCTTAGCTTACGGATTAACATGAAGCTATCAACCTGTTCTACTGTTTTACCATGAATAGTGAGTGGGTTAAGTCCAGTGTGGGTTTCTTGAAAAAACAGCTCTTTAGTTTTGTCCATGTTCAACTCTAGATAGTTGTCAGTGCACCACTGTGTAAAATGAGAGATGGTGTTCTGGTAGTCCGTAATAGAGTTATTGTCATGAAGCAGTTCGAGAAGTACAAGCTCACATCTGTGCCCACCCACATTGTGCCAGGCCAACACATTCTCACCCCTCACTGCGCATGACACCGTGTCACCCCCCAACGGCGTCTTAGCAAGACGCTGAAAGAATCTCAGCACGTCCGGGCAATTGCACCTTCTAGTGGTCAAAGAAAAAAAAAGAAAAATGGGAATCTCCTAGTGGGATTTGAAATGACTGCTGCTGGTTTCCCAGCTACCTGACACTACCGTTCAAGCCACTATCCACGGCGGAGCCGCGCCGTCTCAGCCAAGGATGAGCCCTGTGACTCACCGCCGAGCAAGCGGTAGCGAGCGAGTTGCCGTGAGGAACGGTGCGAACGGCTTCTCAGTGGCGTTACCGGGTTATGTGCCGTTATCAGGGCAGGAAATTCACGGCGGCCACGACGGCCATGGCCGTCGTTGCCCCTCTCTTTGGCCGTGTGCCCCTCGAAAAATGACATGCCCAAACGGCCACAGTGGCCGTGGTGCCCTGGCGCCCACAGCAGTCCATTAACTGCTTTTTAACGTTTTTTCCTCTGCGCGATTGTCCAGTCATTACGGTAACAGCAGTGTGTGGTTGGTTGAGCTGCGCACATGACCAGTAGTAGATTCCATTTACGCTCGTAGTAGCAGCATAGTGGAGCCGACGGAGTCCCGCGACACAAGTTACAACACAAAACCATCACCGGGCTAAACGGGAGTTTTATCTAACGCAGCCTGTTGAATAAATCCGAATGTGTGAACGAATGCCTTCAAACGGAGCTCTGCTGAGCTCAGGACAACAACCAAAATGCAGCGCTAAGGGAACCAAAAGCTATTCTTTCCCCAAGAGGCTGAGCTGTCAGAAAGTACATTATTGTTGAGACAGATCACTCCGCGAACGGGAGGGAGGAGTTTGTGTGCGTGTGTGCGTGCGTGCACATGGCCAGTGGTGGAAAAAGTACTCAAATGTTTTACTTAAGTAAAAGTATCAATAGCCTACTGCAATGTAGACATACTTCCGTTGCAAGTAAAGTCCTCAAATTCAAAATATACTTGAGTAAAAGTACAAAAGTATTGGTATCAAAATGTACTTAAAGTACCAACAGTAAAAGTACAACATTTTTGAAAATAGCAGATCTACAAGCTCACAATGCATAGTTATGCGACACATCTTGAGCTTGTAGATCTGCTATTTTTTCTACAAGCTTGATTATTTTCAAATAGCCTAAATAGGGCTAAAGTGGTTCATGTATGTTTAATATTATTATAATTTATATATGCAAAGTAACTGGTAACTAAAGATTTCAAATAATTGTAGTGGAGTAAAAGTACAATATTTGGATCCGAGATGTAGTGGAGTAGAAGTAAGTGTTAGAAATACTCAAAATTACAATAAACAATTAAGTACAATACTTAAGTAAATGTACTTAGTTACTTTACACCACTGCACATGGCAAAACAGAAATAAACTGGTTCTTGATATTTATTTAATTGAAAGGTATTACATTAAACCTTAATGTTTAAGCTAAATTAATTATGACTGTGGCATGGACTTAAAATCATTGTTTTAATGATGGCCTTCCTGCCCTGGCACTTGGCCTTTGTGCCCTCAAACATTTGACAACACCAAAGGCCAATTGGCCTTGCCCCTAAACTGACGAAATTCTAGGCCTGGCCGTTATTGACAGAATAGTAAATATTCAGTCCCCCATTATCCACGTTCTCAAAGATAAACCGAAAACCTGCCGATGATCTCCCTGTTGGCAACAGACGCTTTACGCTGCCTTCCGCCGCCGATTGGTTAAAAGTGCACGTTACTGGTAGTTACTGATAGTATTATAATGTCCACATGAAATGATAATCCTGTTTACTTTCATTAGCGCGATCATGAGAGAATAGGTTACAGTGTGTTTTTGTCATTCTGCATCAATGTACAGTTTGACACACAAACAGTGAAACTGCTAGGATAAAGATACCAAGGTTTTTACAGTGATGTCAGTCTTATCCAACCCGGAAGTAGGAAGTAGCACAGGTTTGATGTTTGAAGCAGTTTATAAACCACAGTGACATCACTGACGAATCCTTGGTATCTTCAATTTTGCTCTCTGCTGTTTGGAAACTTCGGAGGTTGGAGATACCAAGTTGAATCACCAAACAGGGGAAACTGAATATAGATACTTAAACAAGTATGAAAAACAACAAAACTAGACATTTTTTAAATACAAGATTAAACAAGTGCTCAAAAAGATATTTGATGACTCCCCCCCCCCCCCCCCCCTCCTTTTGGATCATGCTAACCTTAAATAAATAACCTACAGTCCCATGTAATCGTCCTGGCGATGCAGAGCATGCAGAGTGGAAGCTTGTGGAGGGAGAGGATTTCATCTTTGGGTCAGAGGTCGAGTACACGTGCCGCCCAGGGTATGACGACACATTCACTCACACAGCGATTTAAATTCATCGTGAAATTGTCCTCTGTCCTAAACTGGGATCAATTCACTTTAAGTTGCATACTGCACATAATCACACTATTAGACAGACCTGTAAAGGATACGCTTGTTTCTTTTCACTATACGCCAAATTAATTTGCAAGTGTGGTTGCCGTGACACGGTTTGGTTTCATTTCATTCCATCTCCTGGGTGTGTTGGCTTGTGAGACACTCCTAGCGAGACATTATTCTTCACCCCGTAACATTATTTATTGCACGCCGAACGGCTGACATACAAGCTCACAACCGTGTTGCGGATGTGACCGCTGTGAGCTTGTAGGTCTGTTATTCCCAGCTGTTCTCTGCACGTGAAACCGTATCAGTGTGACATCTGGAAATGTGTTTATTAAACAGCATGAAATTGTATGTGAATTTAATTTGACTTGTTATAATGAAGACATGGACCGTTGACATGCTATGCTGTATTCATTCACATTCATCTTAGCTACCAACTTGTCCGTGGGTCCAGTAAACGCCGGTGCAAGAGTGGACGATGGGATGGTGAAGACCCAGTGTGTCAGTGTAAGCACATGCACACACACGAACGCGCACACACACACACACACGCACGCGCGCGCACGCACGCACGCACGCGCACACACACGAACGCGCACACACACATGCACGCGCACGCACGCACGCACGCACGCACGCACGCACGCACGCACACACACACACACACACACATTCCAAAAACAAGTCATTCCTCGCTGACATGAGCCTTCATCAATGCTCCCAGACACATTTTCTTCCCTTTCAAATAAAAAAATAAAAAATCTAAAATTCTCAATCAATAAGCCTCTTTGTTGTGACTGAGATTGTAGAAGTGCGTTTTGTGGGCGATACCATCAAAATATGAAGTAATCTAAAATGTAATTGCTTTCTCCCACTTGCGATCAGGTTGTCAAAATGTGATGTCATTAATATGCGTTACTTGTCGTCACCTTCTTAAACTAATGACCTATTTCTTTTGTTTTTCAGGAAAAATAAAAAAATACGTATAACATTTATCACAATGTTTGAATATTAACCTAAAACTAGAAAATATTGTTCCTTCGAAACAATTGTGGGCTCGCTTCAAGCCAGAAAACATGGCTATAAAAGTACAAAATGTCAAGATCGCAGGCAGTGCTCTCTTTGACGTTAATGACGCAATCAGACGCTGCATGCATGATTTGAGGCATTTTGTTCCAAAAATGTGTTATGCAAAAGTTGACCCGCTGGTGGCGCTATAACAGGCCAATGTGAGAAGGGTGGCATCTGTTCCTTGACCTAGTGGGAATGTGCTTGCAAGATTTCACGCACATTGCAGGCTGTGTTCATGATTTGAGGTGTTTTTGGCCACTTTATCGCTGCTTGCAGCTATATTTATTATTATTGTATTTTATTTTTTTGTGTGCACTTCATAGGCATGTTAGATAAAGGTCCTTAGATTGTGTGTAGAATGTTTCATGCAAATTGCTAAAAAGAATCCTAGAATAAAAACGGGTTTAAGCGTTTCACAAACTGCTCAAAATGATATAGCGCCCCCCTTTGGCCAATTGGCGTAAGATTGGTTTTAGTGATATTTGGACTAACACTCTACATCTTTACCAAATGCCATGAACATGTTACTTTGCATGTATGATTTAGAGGCAGAAGAATAATTTGCATAAAACTGCAATATTCATTGAATTATTAAAAAAGCATGTTTCAATTTAAAAGAAATCCGATCTGACAGATCTTTAGATATTGGTCCAAGGTTCACGTAAAAAAGGTTTTGTGCACGTGACGCGAAAATTCCAGAATAAAAGCTGGTTTAAGCGTTTTACAAACTGCTCAAAATGGCGGAAAATCTAAGGGCGGAGCTTACTTAAAGACAGATGTCTTCCGCTTGAGTCAAAGCACGCGTGTAAGCAAGTTGACTTATGCCCCTTTGGAGTTTGAATTTTCAAACGCTTCGTATAGCACCCCCCCCCCCCCCCCCCCCCCTTTGGCCAATTGGAATAAGATTGGTTTCAGTGATATTTGGACTAACCCTCTACATCTTTGCCAAATGCCGTGAATGTGTGACTTTGCATGTATGATTTAGAGTCAGAAGAATAATTTGCATTAAACTGCAATATTCAGTGAATTATAAAAAAATAATGTTTCCGCCAAGACAGATCTGACCGTATTGGTCCAAAGTTCATGTAAAAAAGGTTTTGCGCACGTGACACGAAAATCCCAGGAGGAGATAGATTTTTACTGTTTTTCATACAATTCAAAATGGTGGGAGAACTAAAGGTCAGAGGTCAAAAGTCAGAGTGTAAAAGTTGTTCGGCATGAGGAGACGCATAAGTGTATACAGGTTACATGGCTGTACCTCAAGCAGAGCATGAGCTATACCTGTTCAAAGTTTGCACTTTCAAAGGCTTCCTACAGCGCCACCCTTTGGCCGATTGTTGCGAGCTTTGTGTTTTAGACGTTTGGCATAGTCCTCTGCCATACTGCCGAGTTTCGTAAAAAGCGACTGCACGGTCAAGCCACTAGAGAAAAAGTGGCGGAAGAATAGTAATGATGATGAAGTACAATATCAATGAGTGGCCTTTGCCACTGCGTGGCTTGGCCACTAATGAAGAGAAAGTACAATATCAATGAGTGGCATTTGCCACTGCGTGACTTGACCACTAATAATGAGGCTATAAAAAATATTCCACCCCCGCCCATCCACTTCCATTATAAAAACAATCTGCCCTGGCTTTTTCGTCCCACCTAGTAACAAGAGCAAAATGGGGCGGGATTTGACAAAGAGTGGATTCATAACATGAACGGTAGATATTTTTTGGCTAAAGCCAACCAATCAGAGGTATCTGTGCCTCCGTGTTTATGACACCATACTATTTTTTTCCGGCCTAAATGTGTTCTAAATCAGGGTAAACCAATCGGAAGCCTCTGTGCCTATGTAATCATGGAAAAATCAACAGAATCAAAGTGTTTCATTGGTCTGGCTAACTCATGTCATCATCATTAGTGACATCATCATTTTTTTTTTACATAAAGCGGGGCATAGGAGTGGTTTGCACCGCTAAAAAACAACAAAACTAGACATTTTTTAAATACAAAATTAAACAAGTGCTCAAAAAATATTTGATGACCATACTACCATATTTTGGACCATACTAACCTTCAATAATTACCCTACAGTGAGTACAGTCCGATGTGGTCGCCCTGGCGATGCAGAGCATGCAGAGTGGCAGCTTGTGGCGGGAGAGGATTACGTCTTTGGGTCAGAGGTCGAGTACACGTGCCGCCCAGGGTATGACGACACATTCTCTCACACAGCGATTTACATTCAACGTGAAATTGTCCTAAACTGGGATCAATTCGCTTTTACCAAGCTGCATACATAAACACGCTATTAGACAGACCTGTAAAGAATTCGCTTGGTAGGCTCTTGTTTTCACTATACGCCAAATCTCTTGATATTGATGACATCAGTGATCTCCATTAATGGGTATAAAGGGGACAAGGATGGAATTAATTTGCAAGTGTGGTTGTGTCGTTTATTAAACAGCACGAAATTGTATGTGAATTTCATTTGACTTGTTATAATGAAGACTTGACCGTTGACATGCTATGCTGTATTCATTCACATTCATCTTAGCTACCAACTGGTCCGTGGGTCCAGTAAACGCCGGTGCAAGAGTAATGGATGGGATGGTGCAGCCCCAGTGTGTCAGTGTAAGCACATGCACACACACGAACGCGCGCGCACACACACACACACACACACACACACACACTCACGCGCACGCACGCACGCACGCACGCACGCACGAACGCACACACACACACACACACACACACACACACACACACACACACACACACACATTCCAAAAACAAGTCATTCCTCGCTGACATGAGCCTTCATCAATGCTCCCAGACACATTTTCTTCCCTTTCAGATAAAAAATTAAAAAATCTAAAATTCTCAATCAATAAGCCTCTTTGTTGTGACTGAGATTGTAGAAGTGCGTTTTGTGGGCGATACCGTCAAAATATGAAGTAATCTAAAATGTAATTGCTTTCTCCCACTTGCGATCAGGTTGTCAAAATGTGATGTCATTAATATGCGTTACTTGTCGTCACCTTCTTAACCCTTTTAGTGCCTATCCCGAACTAGTTCGGGATATTCGGGATCAAAAACAATTTTTTATTTGCTATTTTACTTACCCCGAGCTGCTTGGAGCAACGTGGGTGGTCCCGGCTCGCCCAGCGCTCACCAACGAGAGACGCTAGATGCTCCGACGATTTATTCCATTGAAAATGGTTTAAAATAAAGTTTAGACCCCCCCCAATGTTCACCAAATGTTCATTGTAGGCGGCGCGACGTATTCCAGGGTGCCTATCCCGAACATGTCCGGGATATTTAATAAAATTAATTATTTTATCGGAGGCCTCAACGAAGCCCCGGTCTAGACGTCCATCCTTGGCCGGGACTTAGACTCGGCCATCCACGGGCCGTATTCGCGCTAACGGCCGAATCGCGCCGCCCACTCCAATAATAAATCACATCTTTAGACAGGATTTTCTCCGGATTGTGTCCCCAGACCCAAAGAGAACGTTTTTTGCGGCTGAAATAGCTTTAGATCGGGCTTCTAAATGGGTTAGCATTTTGGCTACGTGTCAGCTAGCTTCCTCCTCTGGACACCCATAGGATTGACCGGAGTGAAAACACAGGCCAGTTGGGAGAGGGTCGACGAAAGCTATAAAGAAGGTCAATGGAGAAATTTCTGGCACTCTAGCACCCCTTGTGGCCGGATGGCACTGTATGAGTTAAACTAATGACCTATTTCTTTTGTTTTTCAGGAAAAATAAAAAAATACGTATAACATTTATCACAATGTTTGAATATTAACCTAAAACTAGAAAATATTGTTCCTTCGAAACAATTGTAATAATAATAATAATAATAATACATTTTATTTATAAGGCGCCTTTCAGGTCACTCAAGGTCGCCGAACAACAGTTTAAAAAACAACAGTTAATACAGGAAACAATTTAAAAACAACAGATAATACAAGAAACAACTTAAAAAATATATATATATTAAAAACAACAATTAATATAGGAAGTCACAGTTTAAAAACAAGCAAAATAGTGCAGCAGCAGAGCAACATCAGTCATATGCCTGTCAAAACAGGTGGGTTTTGAGATGGGTTTGAAATGTGGTGATTGAATTGCAGTTTCTGATGGCAGGGGGGAGGGAGTTCCAGAGGTGTGAGACAGAGCGACTGAAGGCTCGTAACCCCATGGTGGAGACACTGGCTGAAGGTTTGTCAGGGGGGGTCAGTTCGATGGAGGAGGCGGACCTTAGAGACCGGGAGGGGATGTGGATATTGATGAGGTCAGACAGATATGGAGGGGCGAGGTTATGGATGGATTTGAAGGTATGGAGGAGAATTTTATAGTCAATGCGTTGTTTTATTGGAAGCCAATGGAGTTGGTGTAAAACAGGGGTGATGTGGTTGATGGCAGGGGTTCTGGTAATGATACGGGCAGCAGAGTTCTGGACCAGTTGGAGTTACGGAGGAGATTTTGGGGGAGACCATAGAGGAGGGAGTTGCAATAGTCCAGGCGGGAAGTGACGAGGGAGTGGACCAAGATTGCAGCACTGTTGGGGGTGAGTGAGGGGCGGAGGCGGTTGATGTTTCGGAGGTGGAAGTAGGCAGAGCAGATGGTGTTATTGATATGGGTATGGAATGAGAGGGTGCTGTCGAGGACGACACCCAGACTCTTAACCTGAGGGGAGGGGGAAACCGAGGAGTTGTCTATAGTGAGGGAGAAACTGGGCTGCTTGGTGAGTGTAAATTTGGAACCAATGAGGACTACCTCGGTTTTGTCACTGTTCAGTTTGAGGAAGTTTGAGGTGAACCAGGCTTTGATTTCCTGTAAACAGGCACTGAGGGAGGGAGGTGGGAAGGTGGAAGAGGGTTTGGAGGAGACGTAGAGCTGGGTGTCGTCCGCGTAACAGTGGAAATATCAGTCCGAGTGGGAGGAGGTAGATGATAAATAAAATGGGACCAAGGACAGAGCCCTGGGGAACACCGGAGGAGAGGGGGGAGGGATGTGATGTGAATGATTTTAGCTGAATGAACTGAGTGCGGCCGGAGAGATATGAGGCAAACCAGTCTAGGGGTGTGTCTGATAGTCCAATGGATGCTAGTCGGTCGAGGAGGGTGGAGTGAGAGATGGTGTCAAAGGCCGCACTCAGATCGAGGAGGATGAGGATGGATAGTTGTCCAGAGTTTGCTGCCACCAGGAGGTCATTTGTGATTTTAATGAGAGCGGTTTCTGTGCTGTGACAGGGGCGAAAACCAGACTGGAATTGTTCATACAGGTTATTGTTGGAGAGGTGAGTCTGGAGTTGAGATGCCACTGCTTTTTCCAGGATTTTTGAGAGAAATGGGAGGTTGGAAATGGGACGGAGATTATTGAACATGTTGGGATCTAAACCAGGTTTTTTTTAATAATGGTGTAATAGCTGCGGCTTTGAGGGATGGTGGGACAGAACCAGAGGTGAGGGAGGAATGGATGATGGCAGTTATCAGGGGCAGCAGAGAGGGGAGGGAAGCTATAACCAGGGAGGATGGCAGTGGATCAAGTTGGCAGGTGGATGGCTTGGACTTTCTGATGAGTTTTGATAACTCTGTGGCAGAGGGGAGTTGAAAGCAGGAGAAGGGTACAGAAATGGGAGGGTAGGGGACATACGGAGATGGACAACTGGACGTGTGAGGCGTCAGTTGCTGGTGAATGGTGGTTATTTTTGTGTTAAAAAATGACATCAGGGAGTTACAGTGGTCGGTGGAATAGAAGTGAGGGGGGAGGGAATCGGGGGGGCGGAGTGAATTATTGACCACTGAGAACAGGGCCCTGGTGTTCCCAGCACCAGCAGTGATTTTATCTGCAAAGTACAGGGATTTGGCTGAGGAGATGGCATCTTTGTATTGGAGGATGTGAGCATGATACATTTGTTTGTGCACAGTGAGTCCAGTTTTGTTTGAAAGCCG
The DNA here is from genome assembly GCF_963921795.1 of Nannobrachium achirus. Classification (NCBI taxonomy): domain Eukaryota; kingdom Metazoa; phylum Chordata; class Actinopteri; order Myctophiformes; family Myctophidae; genus Nannobrachium; species Nannobrachium achirus. The sequence continues at coordinate 56,436,407 of NC_137814.1, read as the reverse complement.
CTCGAGCTGGCGCCCTTTGGCTTTCAGCTGGCGTAGGTGGGGGGAAAACCAAGGGGCAGAGTGGGAGAATGAAACAGACCGGGTTTTGAGGGGGGGCAAGTGAATTCAGCAGAGTTTGGAGACCATCATTGTATGAGGAAACCAGCTGATCTGTGTTGCATGGGGGAGTGATGGTGGGGAAACTGTCAATGCCTGTTGTGAGATCTATTGGATTTATGTTTCTGATATTACGAAATGACATGACACGTGACAGTTTGAATTTGGACAGTGACAGACTTAAATTAAATGAGATGAGCTTGTGGTCAGAAATGGAGAGTTTTACACCAGATTGTGGGCTCGCTTCAAGCCAGAAAACATGGCTATAAAAGTACAAAATGTCAAGATCGCAGGCAGTGCTCTCTTTGACGTTAATGACGCAATCAGACGCTGCATGCATGATTTGAGGCATTTTGTTCCAAAAATGTGTTATGCAAAAGTTGACCCGCTGGTGGCGCTATAACAGGCCAATGTGAGAAGGGTGGCATCTGTTCCTTGACCTAGTGGGAATGTGCTTGCAAGATTTCACGCACATTGCAGGCTGTGTTCATGATTTGAGGTGTTTTTGGCCACTTTATCGCTGCTTGCAGCTATATTTATTATTATTATTTTTTTATTTTTTTTATTATTATTATTATTTTTATTATATTTTTTTTTGTGCACTTCATAGGCATGTTAGATAAAGGTCCTTAGATTGTGTGTAGAATGTTTCATGCAAATTGCTAAAAAGAATCCTAGAATAAAAACGGGTTTAAGCGTTTCACAAACTGCTCAAAATGATATAGCGCCCCCCTTTGGCCAATTGGCGTAAGATTGGTTTTAGTGATATTTGGACTAACACTCTACATCTTTGCCAAATGCCATGAACATGTTACTTTGCATGTATGATTTAGAGGCAGAAGAATAATTTGCATAAAACTGCAATATTCATTGAATTATTAAAAAAGCATGTTTCAATTTAAAAGAAATCCGATCTGACAGATCTTTAGATATTGGTCCAAGGTTCACGTAAAAAAAGTTTTGTGCACGTGACGCAAAAATTCCAGAATAAAAGCTGGTTTAAGCATTTTACAAACTGCTCAAAATGGCGGAAAATCTAAGGGCGGAGCTTACTTAAAGACAGATGTCTTCCGCTTGAGTCAAAGCACGCGTGTAAGCAAGTTGACTTATGCCCCTTTGGAGTTTGAATTTTCAAACGCTTCGTATAGCACCCCCCCACTAATGCCACTAATGAAGAGAAAGTACAATATCAATGAGTGGCATTTGCCACTGCGTGACTTGACCACTAATAATGAGGCTATAAAAAATATTCCACCCCCCGCCCATCCACTTCCATTATAAAAACAATCTGCCCTGGCTTTTTCGTCCCACCTAGTAACAAGAGCAAAATGGGGCGGGATTTGACAAAGAGTGGATTCATAACATGAACGGTAGATATTTTTTGGCTAAAGCCAACCAATCAGAGGTATCTGTGCCTCCGTGTTTATGACACCATACTATTTTTTTCCGGCCTAAATGTGTTCTAAATCAGGGTAAACCAATCGGAAGCCTCTGTGCCTATGTAATCATGGAAAAATCAACAGAATCAAAGTGTTTCATTGGTCTGGCTAACTCATGTTATCATCATTAGTGACATCAACATTTCTTTTAACATAAAGCGGGGCATAGGAGTGGTTTGCACCGCTAAAAAACAACAAAACTAGACATTTTTTAAATACAAAATTAAACAAGTGCTCAAAAAATATTTGATGACCATACTACTATATTTTGGACCATACTAACCTTCAATAATTACCCTACAGTGAGTACAGTCCGATGTGGTCGCCCTGGCGATGCAGAGCATGCAGAGTGGCAGCTTGTGGCGGGAGAGGATTACGTCTTTGGGTCAGAGGTCGAGTACACGTGCCACCCAGAGTATGACGACACATTCACTGACACAGCGATTTACATTCATTGTGAGATTGTCCTCTGTCCTAAACTGGGATCAATTATTTTACCAAGCTGCATACATAAACACACTATTAGACAGACCTGTAAAGAACACGCTTTTTATGCTCTTGTTGTCCCTATACGCCAAATCTCTTCGCCAAAAACAGCATAAGACGCTGAAAGAACAGAAACTGACACAATATGTCCATATATGGGCATCCCCAGATATGGGCTTGATATTGTTGACATCAGGGATCTCCATATATGGGCATGAAAGGGACAAGGAGAGATTTAATTGTGTGGTTGCCGTGATGCGGTTTAGTTTCAGCTCATTCCATCTCCTGTGTGTGTGTTGGCTTGTGAGACACTCCTAGCAAGACATATTCTTCACCCTGTAACATTATTTATTGCGCGCCGAGAACAGCTGACATACAAACTGGGACGGAACACTGTGAGCTTGTAGGTCTGTTATTCCCAGCTGTTCTCTGCGCGTGACACCGTATCAGTGCTACATCTGGACATGACCGTTGACATGCTATGCTGTATTCATTCACATTCATCTTAGCTACCAAGTGGTACGTGGGTCCAGTAAACGCCGGTGCACGAGTAATGGATGGGATGGTGCTGCCCCAGTGTGTCAGAGTAAGCACATGCACGCACACACACACACACACACACACACACACACACACACACACACACACACACACACACACACACACACACCATGCAAATCTAGCTTCTCTTTGAATGAGTACAACAAGTAATTCCTCGCTGAGATGAGCCTCCTCAAGGACAACGAGGAGCAATTGAATTCAAGGTTTAATTTCCCTCAAATGTGCCATCAGCGGGGCATTGTGTGGATGCTTCCAGAATTCTGTGGTAATAATCCTCTCAGGGTTAAAAGGCTTAGACATTTTCTTACCTGGCTCCAGCCCATAGACCCGCCCACTCTCTGAGCAGACTGGTTCTCTTGGTCTGGTGTTGTCATATGACGCTAAAGTTTCTCTGGTTTAGGCAGAACCAAGCCAATGAGAGTCGGAGCCTCGGATGAGGGGGTGTAGAGGTCTTCGGACCTGCCCGAGATCCGTTACCGTCTGTCCCGGTTCCCGGGTATCTGATAGTGAAATCGCCGGTTCCTGTTACCCGAGTGGAGCCGAGTCAGCCGAGATTGAATGAAAGAGAACGCACCAACTGCACCAAATAGATCACGCCACAAGATGGCACTAAAGATGCAGCATGTAATCTGATGCATTGGTTGTGAGAAATTGTTTAGAACTCACTCACAGTCACGAGCACAACACTGTATGTATGGGGCCGTTGGATTGTTATTATTATCAAAGATTGTTGATATTAACGTAACATTTTGGTTAATGGTTTACAATGGAGTTGTCAATGCATGTTGTCATGCTCTGCCAGGTTCGGGTCTCGGACCTCTCGTTCTGCGCGGGTATCGGATCTAATTTGCCTAATAATAGTACGGGTGACGGGTCCGTCATGTTTCGGGCTGTTAGGGTAACTGTTCTGAAATTCCAAATTATAGACGGGGCCAAATGGGTCCGGCTCCATTTTCCCCGTGTCCCTTTGGGTTCGGGTAGTTAAAATTGGACCTGTGAAGACCTCTAATGGGGTGGGACTAACTTTTGAAAATCAACAGAAACAGTGGAGGGAGGGGGAGCTCAGCCAAAGCTCTTAATTGCTCCCTTTGAACTTCAAAGGGGGTTTTGCTCACCTCGTTAGCATCAAAGACAACAACCTGTTTGATGCCTGTCATAGAGGGGAGGGGGAGGGGGGAATGTTTTTGTGTACAGACAAGTCAAACACAACCCCTCCCACCAGATCTCTATCTATCTAGGTCGTCCTCAGACGAGCCCTCCATCGTTGTTTCCAGTCATCTCGGTTCTCCATACATCTGGCCAGCTCATTGGTGTTTTGTGTCCCTACGTCTTCCTTGAGTACGTCCACGTATGTTTTTGTGGGACGTCCTCGCGACCGGTGCCCATGTGTTGGCTCCCACAGTACCAATTTGCTGGCTGGAAGCTCCTGGTGTCTTTGGCAGTGTCCTGCTAGTCTCATTCTTCTGGTGGCAATTTTCTTGCTTACCCTTGGTATACCCTCATACAGGCTCCTGTTGGTAACATGTGCACTCCTGTTGATGTTGAGTACTGCACGCAACATTCTAGTGTAGCACCCATTTAGAGACTTCTGCAGGGTTGGCTTCAGGGTCCAGCATTCACTGCCATAGAGGAGAACAGACTCCACTGTTGCGAAGAAGAAGCTAAGTTTGATTTGGCGGGGGAGGCTAGAGTTCCATACACTGTTCATGCCGTTCAGGGCCCTCCAAGCGAGTGCCTTCCTTACTTTAAGGTCTTTCTCAGTTGAGTCGACCCATGCGCCCAGGTACTTGAAGTCCTTGACTTCCTTCAACACAGCTCCTTCTGTTGTTGTCAGAGGTGAGTGATCAGGTAGGTTATAGGTGATAACCTCAGTTTTCTTAGCATTTAGCCTGAGACCAACTTTGGCACACTCTATCTCCACCCTTTTCAGGGGTTCTTGTGCTTGTTCCATGCTGTCGGAGAGCAGGCTGATGTCGTCTGCATAGTCCAGGTCTGTCAGAACTACTGCGGGATGCCGCCTTGACCTCCTTGGTGTTAGCGTGAAGCCAAGCTCTTGTTCTCGTCCACCTATGGCTTTCCTGAGCGCATAATCTAGAACTATGATGAAGAGGTAGGGGGCTAGGGTGTCTCCTTGCATTACACCAGCTCGGATGTCAAACACCTCACTGCTGCCATCTGGGGTCACCACTTTGGCCCTTGTTCTTGCGTACATGGTCTCGATAGCCCAGAGAATGTTGGGAGGGACATTGTAGGCCTCAAGGATCTTCACCATCTTGCTTCTGTGGATAGAATCAAACGCCTTTTTGAAGTCAATGAAGCACAGTACAGCTGCTAGGTTGTCCTTTTTCACCTCCTCTATTAATCTCCTTAATGCCAGGATCTGTGCTACGGTTGTTCTTGCCTCCATCCATCTCTTGTGATTGGGAATTTCACATTTCAAATCCCCTCCCCTTTGAAATCTCTTGTCAATGGGACAATGTCAGACTCAAGCTCAGCACAGAGTCTGAAATCAGGCTAGACATTTTCCACGTCTTGTCTAAAAGTTACCACTCAACTAAAGAGCCAGGCTCGTTAGCCAAGCTGCAACGCACACACTGTATCGGCCATACATTACACGATAAACGGGCCCGAATCGGGTAGAATTAAACACTACAGGATATTTTTTTCAGATTATCTGACCAGATAATCTAAACGGGCTCATACTAGCCGTTTTGAACAGTCGGGCGCTCCGCACGCTAGAGGATTCTATCCCGATTGAGTCGGGCTCGAACACAGCAATAATACATAATGCCACGGGGGCTGTTCTGAGCGCTGTGCTTTGCAACACGCACGCACACGCACATACAAACACATTACGTTATCCACTCACTCAACACACAACACCGCCTCACGCAAAGAAAAAAAAAAGCTGCATGTATGACCTGTCCTCTTGTTATCATGTGTTCTCTCTATTCTAACATTTGTCTCTGTTCTTGTTCATGTGTTTGAACATGGCAGCTTGTTCCGGTTACCTTGGTATAAAGTATAATGTAAAGCTGGTGACGGACGACCAGCTGACGGCCTCCAGTGTGTTAAGTGCACCAAGTACATACTTCTCTGCCTACAAAGCCCGTCTGGACAATGGTTACAACTGGTCCCCTGCTACAAACGATCATCTTCAGTGGCTGCAGGTAAGGAAAGAAGGAGCCTGTGGAGAACATTTGAACTACAACACTGTTGAAAGAATATCTACTTTTGTTTTGGGGGGAAAGAGAAAGAAAATGTCTCGTGTCACAGATAGATTTGGCATTTTCATTGAGCACCACCACTACTACTACTAATACCAGTAAGGCTCCCTAATCGGGAGATAAGCGACCGTAGGTCACTTATCTCCACAAATAGGGCAAAAATGTGTTTTGCCAAAATCTTCCTGATCCATGTTGATGACATGAGTGTAGACATACTGTGTAGTGATTTTTGTGATTTTAGGGCAAAATCTGTAGGAGCAGTGTCCAAAAATGTGTTTTTAAAAATTGGCCTGGAGGTGGCGCTATATGGGACAGATTCATGTTGATGGGATGAGTGTAGACATACTGTGTACCGATTTGCGTGATTTTAGGGCGAAAATTGTAGGAGCAGTGTCCAAAAATGTGTTTTGCAAGAATCGGCCTCATGGTGGCGCTAGAAGAGGGCCATGTGAGAAATGAGGGGTGGGGTCTCCGCGCCGGCAAGGCGGACGAATAGGTACCGGCCCCGGCTGTCCCGGTCGCTCCTAGCCGGAGTTACGGCATTGATATGTGAGCTGCAGTGTAGGGGGTCCTCCACTGGGGGCGCCACCACTTTTGCATCCGTTCTGGAGCACCAGGAGTCGGTGGTCCCCGGGAATTCCCCGTGAGCAGCCCCGTTGGGGTGGTCATTTGGTCATGTTTGCGCATTTGGTCATTTTTTACATCTGGGGGTCCCCCAGGGACCTGGGGGTCCCTGGAGTTCCGGGGGTCCTTGGAGGTTGTAGTTTGGCAGCCAAGGAACGTGTGTGCAAAATTTGGCATGGATCGGGGCAACGTTTGCAGAGATATAAGCAGGGAAAAAGTGTGACGTGTGAGGTGTGACAGACAGACTGACAGACAGACTGACGGACTGACGGACTGACTTACACTTTGTGCAGGGACAAAAATAAATAAACTCGCTCATGGATTTACTTGCAGTGGGTTACAATCTGATGAGGTGTTAAACTGGAGAAATATAGACTATACTAAATAAAATAATGACTGGTGTTTGTACACAGGTGGACCTGAAGCGTCCCAAGACTATCACAGGCATCATCACCCAGGGAATCAGAAATAAAGAGAGATCATTTTATGTGGAATCCTTCAAAGTGTCCCACAGTGATGACGGACGGTCCTGGACCGTCATCAAAGAAGCCAACGTGTCAGACAAGGTCAGTTCAGCTGGACTTTCTTGGTCATTGGTCACTGAAGAATTATCATAGATCTAATGTGATGTTTCAAGTCTTCAGGCTTTACTGATCTTTTCCTGAAAATGTACTGCGAATGCATTTTTTCCACTGGTTTCTTCCACTGTCTTTTTTATGGACAATGGAGTGTATATTTGCACAAACTCACAAATGTCAAGAAACCACTCCATTCCCATTGAAAAGCAGAATCCACCTTCAGTTTCATTTAAACTGAGAGGCGGCCATAAAAATAGCTAAAATAGCTGATCTACAAGCTTAATGTTCTACAAATCCCCTGAAAATACTGTCTTGCCAATGGCAGGACGTGTGAAGTTAAGTTCTAGGCAAAACCCACAGTGATTGGCCAGTAGCTGCTGTGATTGATAATTCTCCTTTTTTTGCAAATATGCCTAAACCTAACCTTAACCCTAACCTTAGTAAGACTATGCTTAAACGTAAGCTTAAACCTAACCCTAACAGTTAGGGTTAGGTAAGGTTAAGTCTACTGTAAAGTAATGAATCTGCTCTCTAAAGTTTTCTACAGAACATAACTACTTGCCAATGGCAGGACGTGTGAAGTTAAGTTCTAGACAAAACCTAGAACTTAACTGCAGTGATGCATCGCATGCCGTCATTAATGTAGTTGCCTTAACTCTTTTAGTGCCCCATCATAGAACCCCATCATAGAACGCCAACATAGGGTTAACATTGTAACACTGAAGCCCCTCTCTGCGCGTGAGCAAGTTTTCGTGCACGACACACGTTTCAACGGATACCCGGATGTTTTGATGGAGACAGGAGTACACATTTTTAGCATTAAGACCGCAAACGCATATTACTTGAACCATTATTTTATGCTTTAACTATAAAAAAATAGCAGATCTACAAGCTATAGATATACAAGGGGGGGAGGGGGTTGTGGGGGCGACTCATTTCAATGATCAAACGGAAAACCAGCCAAAACAGATCTCCAACAGCACACATCTTAAATCATTTAGTGCCTTTCCTGAACTAGTTCAGGACTTTAAAATAGGGTGCTGTGGTGCCAAAGGCTGACCCAAAGCCGAACTAGTTCGGGATTTATACAGTATATCACTTTATATTATTGATCGTTACCGTGACACCGGTCGCGTCCGTGCGTGAAGCCCTGGCCCACGGATCACTTCCATTCGGCGATTAGGCTCCCATTCATTGTGCTTCAAAGAAATCCCCTTTTCTCCAAATAATGTCGGAATCAAGCATAAACTGCATCTTTTCATGGGCCAAACACAGGCCTGTGTTAGCTTAATGGGTTAAATTGTGCAAACAGGTCGGGATACTCATTTTATCCAATTAGGAGAGAGAACTCATAGGCTACACAATAAAGGATCCTAGTTTACGGTTGGAATAAGTGGATCATGTGAAGCGGACGGGTGGATTGGGTTCAAATCCCCTCATGACACGCTCTGCTTGCGCACAAGTAGGCCTACTTGTGCGTAAAGCATAAGTTGGCACCTCGACAGAGTAAAATTCAAGTTTTTATTATTATTAATATGCTGCCATTTTATTTATTGTCATTCTGGCTCCAGATCTTCACTGGTAACCACGACTGCAACACCTACAAGGAGAACCTGTTTGAGCCGCCCATCAACAGACGGTTTGTGCGTGTGCATCCATGGACGTGGTACAACTGGACCGCCCTGAGGATAGAGCTGCTGGGCTGTGATGATTAAACCCCAACCTCTCTGTACCGCATTACACGCCGCATTGTTAAAAAGCTGTCGGCTCGCTATCATTGTTTTCGTAGGTGATGCGGCTATGCTAGCAGTTTCATGTGAAGTTCAGGGACATAGTAACTAAATGTGGCATACAATTACATATGTCTATCGAATATACAATGAAATGAAGTTGATGTGTTTTCTCTTTTTTTAAGTGTAACTGTTGTATAATTGCAATTATACATAAATCTCATCCAAATTAGTTACATGAGATCATGTGCAATTAATTGTAATTGGCTAGCAAAACTTGTGGGATGGGCCTAAAAAACTAAGAAAGAAACAAAAAACTATAGTGTCCACAGGGGGCAACACAAACATAAGGTTTCACCATACTGTATATCCCCCTCAGCTTCCTCGCTACTGCATGACATAGGGCACATTCACACCAGGATGTTTTACTGCATGACATAAGATACATTCACACCAGGATGTTTTACTGCATGACATAGGGCACATTCACACCGGGATGTTTTACTGCATGACATAAGATACATTCACACCAGGATGTTTTACTGCATGACATGGGGCACATTCACACCAGGATGTTTTACTGAGAATAAAACAAATCCTGGAGTGTATTGTTGGAAAGTGCGCTTTGTTTGGGCTGGTGTGAAGGCTCATGTGAATTCTCTTGTGGATCAAACAAACAAATTCTAATCGACAAAGAAAATGCCTCACTTATAAGCGCACTAGAGTTGCGGTTCACTGTTGGGGAAATGAACCAAGACATGTGACATTGTAGGTTGAAGAATTTGTAAACAGGAGAAGCACAGGGGTAAGAACAGACTATGATGAGTGAGATGAGTGGGATTCGATCCTGAGGTGCTGGGATTGTTGGGCTAATGTTTAAAGTTGACGTCACAGTGTCATCTGAAACACCTGTGCGCCTCCTCTAAACCTATCCAGGAGGAAACACCTGTGTTTGGTTTGCCTGGCTCCAGCCCATTGACCAGCCCACTCTTAGCGGACAGGTCAGGCTAGTGTTTGGTGTGATTCCTTGCTGAGATTGATAAAGTGCAGAGTGAACGCAAACGAAATTAAACATGCAAGAATGTTGCAACTCCACCCCCCAATAGTCAGGTGGAAATTCTGAAAAAAGGCCTTCTATAAGCAGGTTAGAGGCATTTGGGGGTAAAAGTGGGGAACCAGGCTATTTTACATAATTCAAGGGTGCCGAATCTGAAAAACCTGGTTCCCAATCAAAATTTTGAGTTTTTGACCTTCTAATTTGCATAACAAAGTGGCTGCTGAATTGTACATTTTATTTATTCAAGCAATATTTCTCTTTCAAAAAACTTTTCATCATTTTATCATATAATCAGGCTTTTGTGAACACCCAGGACAGTTTTTGAGGTGCTTGAATCAGTTTAGATTTAGATATTTCATATTCATTTTTATCAGACACGCCCCCTTCCTATACAAACCCATTGTAACTTCAAACTCCATTCTAACCATGATAGATTTAATGAAAACACCCATCCTTTTTTCTGGTGACTCCTGACGCCCTCCTAATACGTGAGCAGGTCTTGTTCTTTCGATAACTCCTTTCATTTATTTTTCTTTTTTTTTTCTTTTAAATTTTTATCCCACGATTTTTCTAACCCATTTTTTCACCCGGTGCCAATTGCCTAAGCTGTGATCCTGGGCTCTACTCTCCCTCTGCCAACCCATTTATTTAAAGAAAATATTTTTTGTATTCATTTATTTTTCATTTTCTCAAATAATTATTAAAAAGAAACTAAAAAAGTTATCGAACAAATATTGCCTGTTCGTGTATTAGGAGGGCATCAGGAGTCACCAGAAAAAAGGATGGGTGTTTTCATTGAATCTATCATGGTTAAAATGTATTTGTATTTAAGTGAAATATCCCACAACCTTAATCAGAATCGCCCCAAAAAATTAGTGTGTGTTTCCATCTGTAACTCCACGTTCAGCAGTTGTTCAATAGTATAAAAAACATAATACAAAAATCAATAACGCATGTACCTTGCCCAACATCAACTTTATCCCATCCCACAACCTTAATCAGAATCGGCCCAAAAAATTAGTGTGTGTTTCCATCTGTAACTCCACGTTCAGCAGTTGTTCAATTGTCTAAAAAACATAATACAAAAATCAATAACGCATGTACCTTGCCCAACATCAACTTTATCACCTTCAAATCTGTCTCTACTTCTCATAATCCCCAAATGTTTAAAATATTTTCCCAAATTTTGGCCTGTAGGCGGCTTTGTCCTGTGATGCGATTTACATCACAAATGGGCGTCAACAAGCAGCGCACTCCCAGCTTCACACCACAGGGGGAGGGCTAGTCCCTTTTAAATAAAAATAAAACATTTTAACCATGATAGATTCAATTAAAACACCCATCCTTTTTTCTGGTGACTCCTGATGCCCTTCTAATATACGAACAGGCAGTGTTCTTTCGATAACCTTTTTAGTTTCTTTTTTATAATTATTTGGGAAAATGAAAGAAATTAAATACAATTAAGAAATTATTAAAAATAAATGAAAATTTTTATTGACAAAACACAACCTGCTCACATATTAGGAGGATGTCAGGAGTCACCAGAAAAAAGGACGGGTGTTTTCATTAAATCAATTATGGTTAAAATGGAGTTTGAAGTTACAATGGGTTTGTATAGGAAGGGGGCGTGTCTGATAAACTGAATATCAAATATCTAAATCTAAACTGAATCAAACAACTCAAAAACTGTCCTGGGTGTTCCCAAAAGCTTGATTAGACGTTAAAATTACTAAGGGTTTTTTGAAAGTGAAATATCTCTTGAAGAAATAGTTTAAAATTGACAATTCGGCAGCTATTTTGTTATGCAAATTAGGTCAAAAACTAAAATATTCGCTTGGGAACCATTTTTTTCAGATTCAGCACCCTTGAATTGTGTTAAATAGACTCGTTCCCAACTTTTACCCCAAAATGCCTCTAACAATCACATTTTTCAGAAAAACCACTAGATTACAATAGCACTGAGTCTACCAAATTCAGGGTGTGAATCTGCCCTTACACAGACCTGGCTATATGCAACCCAGCCTGGCAGAGATATTCACTCGCTTATTGCTGCTTCAAAGAGGAGCCAAAATCAAATAGTTTTTCCTCTATGTACTTGTATATAAGATGCACTGTAACAATAGAACATATTGAATGTTGAATCTCTTGTACAGTGCATGTATGATGATGTTTGCACATGGATGCCACGTTGTTATTAGACTCAATAGGCCCGATTCATCAGGCACTTTACGGCCATATTACGTACATATTTTGATCCTACCGGCATTTCCGACAAGTTAGTGGTAAGATTCATTCATGTTATTTTGTCTGGGATTTATGCTGGAAATACATTGGGAAATACACCAGCTCTGAGGCTGACTTACCAGGGCACAAAGCTTGCCTATGTCATTAGAATGCTTTATTCTTCATGCAAAATCAATTTAGATTGTGCCAAACATCAAATAAAATAAGTAGCCTATGTGCCCATTCTGCCCAAAATTGGCCAACACATGTATTTAACAAATTAAAGAATATCAAACAATGACATTCAGTGTGGTTAAGCTGTCTGTCACTGAGTTGGTAACCAAATGGACCCTTATAGATCTGCTTGTAGATATCGATAAAGCTCTGGTCCATAATCTGCAGCATTTCACTTGGATTCCAACATCATTTCATCAGGTGAGCAATGTTCAGTAGGGCTTATAAGATCATTTCCATAGGCTCATCCTATTTGGTGGTGGGTTAAACCTTGTAGGCTAAACTAAATGTATTCTCATTACACATGGAAGTATTACTTTCAGCAGATCCATTTTGCAATCTGCGGTTCTCAGAACAGATTTAATTGTAGCCTCTACACTTTGTCAAGGCGATGCAATGCCAATCTGACCACGGACCACCAAACCAGGCCAAAAATATGTTTTATTCTTGTGTTGTTATTCTCAGAATGGCCTCTTATTTCAGAGGACACTATACATAACATGTACACAGACAGTATATACAGCCTGATTATGCCATGTTGTGCAGTGTGCACCAAAAAGATTGCCGATGTGCAAGCTCACAGAGCATCACATTGGGACAAATTCAGCTTGCAGATCAGCTATTTTTGGTGTGTCATCGGTGCAAATGTAGTTCTGACCCACAGAGGAGTGCGGAGAGGGGACAGTTAGGGGTTAAAGGAGTAGTGTAGTTCACCCCCAAAATGATTTTTTTTCTATTGATTACTCACCCCATGGAGACTTGAGTTCAATAATATGTCTTTGTATTTGTTGCATTCCTAAGACAAAAACTGTACAGTATTATAGTAAATGTACCTCCATTGATTCCGGATGGGGAGTAACGCATTTGGGTCCCCATCCTACTTTTTTATTAATTTGAAAAACATCTAGAAAATACTTCAAATAGCCGATCTACATCTGCACCTTGTGAGCTTGTAGATCAGCTATTTGAAATTAATAATGTTATTTATAATGCTATTAAAAGAGCAAAGAAGTTTAGGGATGAGGGGCAGTGTTGAATTAGTCTGGCGTCGGGTGCCCGCCCCATATCTTTTCTGAGCTGGGGTCACGCCTCTCATGCAAACAGACATGCATTGATGCCAAAACCTCAAGTTCACACCTCGCCAACCCTTAGTGTCACAACAGGGTGTTTTAACAAAGAAACAAGCCTATATGCATATAGACCTGTATAGTCTGTGTCATCAGCACCCACACCCTAGGTGGGGTTGGCGATAGGGCTTTTCTGTGTGGAGTTTGCATGTTCTCCCCGTGTCTCCTAGGGTTGATACCCTCACAAAAACATCAGTAATCCTGGTCTCAATAATGCCTCCCCCTGGCCTGATGGAGGGGAAAGGAACTGGTTCACGCGCTATGTCCAAACCTGGGAAATCCCCACTGTCAGGTGAAAAGAAGCAACTTGGACTCCACATGCATAGAAGGAAGCATGAGGTCAGTCCGTTGTCTCCCCAGGCGCGGCAGAGGGAGAGCAGAGCCCAGGAATACATAGGCAATTGGCACTGGGTGAAAATGGGTTACAAGATCGTGGGATAAAAATTATATATAAAAAAAAGACCTGTATAGTACAGTAGCTGTTGAGCAACGTGCACGTGATGTCTCTCAATATAGTCCGATAAATATAAGACAGAGGTTGGACAAAATTGTATTATTTAGTTTTTCAACTGATTCTGTCAGGAAATTAGGTCTACTAGCCAGGATAAAATGATCTGCTCACTGCAAAAAAAACCTGTGGCCAAATCAAGTTGGGCTCCCATCGACTTTCTATACAGGAGGAAAATACCCAGAAAAAAATCTGCTTTAAGTAGGATGTGAGGGGTCTAACTAGGGGTTTGTCATGATGCTGAATCCATTGCAAGCATTTGTTTTGCACAAAAACCTTCATTGGCCCCAGAAAATGCCCACAAAAGGTGATGACTCATCACTTTTTATCACTAAACCATCATTTCTGGGGCAATTTTTAGCCCAAGGAATGTTTCTTTTTACCTAATTTCCTGTCAGAATCAGTTGAAAAACTAAATAATACAATTTTGTCCAACCTGAGTGTATTTTTTCCCTAGATTTACTAGACTAATAAGTGACCCCCCAAACATTGAATCGCCAATGCACCACTGAAAAGGGGACCCGTTTCGAAACGGGTCCCCATCCGGAACGAATGGGGGTACATTTATTGTTATCACATTTTTGTCTTAGGAATGCGACAAAAAACTAAAAATATTATTGAACTCAAGTCTCCATGGCGTGACTAATCAATAGAAAAAAAGTCATTTTGGGGGTGAACTAATCCTTTAAGGCATATTTTTCGTATTAGCCAGGGATCCTTTTAAGGCCTCAACCAGAAGATGTGTCTGTATTTTAAATTAATTCATATTTTACACAAACCCCATCATTAAAAAGCTAAAACCAATGTCAAATTGAATACATGACCTGACAAAGCCTGAAAAGTGAAATGAAAAATTATTTTATTTACATTGTATTACATTATGATTGCAATAACTTACTAGGATTTCCTGGAGTTTGTGTATTGATCATATTCACTCTGTGGCCATTTTGCTCATACACCATATTGAGGGATGGAGTGTCCAGTCTCATCAATACACCAGTCATGTTGCCATACCTTAGCAACAGGCATGACACATTTATTTTAAGTACATTTTACTTTTCCCCTCGTTTCTACGGTTTCTTGGGCTGCCTGGACATGGCAGCCTGGAACGGTTGTTCAAGTGCAGCTAAACTTGCCATGTTAGTAAACGTGCCACAATTAACAATAATGCATTGCACCTGTGCAGCTGACCTGCGAAACCTGGGAATATACCATTCTGTCAAGATGGGGAGAATAGAAGTGTGGAGAATATAATTATAATAGGCTACCTTGTTAAAGTGACCATTTCGTAAAATTTTGCTTTTGTAGTTATTTTACTGTAATTTAACAACATAATAACCCGCACAGATAGACAAAGAGACATTCATGGATTTATATTTAAAAGTAACTTTTATTTTCCCCCCTGGACCCAGGGTATGGCAGCTGCATACCCCTGCCATACCCAATTGACGCCCCTGCATTCAGACACAGAAGCAGTCCCCTGGTGAATATTTACTATTCTGCCCATAACGGCACATAACTCAGCGCTGAGTCGGCTCATGTGACCTTCGCTCAAGGTCTTTGGCTCAAGGTCACCTGAGACGGTGCGCCTCCGTCATCAAACATATAATTTTCCGAATGTCTGTCTGTCTGTCTGAGTGTCTGTCTGAAACAGCGTTTCTCCTCAGTGGCTGGAGCAATTGATCTGAAATCGCATCACCATTAGCATATGAACACACCTGACATAACTGTGAAGCCCGTTTGTCACTTTCACAAATCATATGCTGTATATTAGCATTTTTATGGTGTATCTACTATCTATTCTGCATCTAGCATGAGGCATATCTATTCTGCATCTAGCATGAGGCAACATGTTTAACCAGCTGTGTGTGTGTGTGTGTGTGTGTGTGTGTGTGTGTGTGTGTGTGTGTGTGTGTGTGTGTGTGTGTGTGTGTGTTGTCTGGCCCTGTTGCAGATGTTGTCCAAAAACATGCAGATTGGTACACAGTATCTCTGTAGCCATTAAACGAAACGGGTATTTCTTTCATTGATGCTCCTACATATTATCATGCAAGCACCAGTTAAAGTTACTTTCCATCATCCTCATATACTGTGTGCACAGTGCTGTGCACACCCCATAACCCACACACTGCACATCATTTCGGAGCTCATATCTTTGAACGGGTAAGGGCTAGTGTATAATAATTTAAAAAACAAAAAAAGTTGGTGCGGTGGCGGAAAAAGTGGCATGAGCGGGATGCTAACCCGGGGTGCATGGATTGGTGCCGTTACTAGTCCACCAAGCCACTGAGGCCGGTGCTGGGAAAGGGCATTCGGTTGGAGGGGAGGAGCCTCGCGCGGTTGTCATTCATACCTGGCCAATCACAGCGCGTCTTATTTGGCCCCATTCTAGTTACCTTCAGATGTCACGCCTGAATGCTTGCAGATCTTTTCTTTAAAACCCATTTCCTCTTAAATTAATATAATGTCTCTGTCTGGTGCAATCTCATACGTATGTCCAAAACAGTTACTTTTCAGCATTCAAATAAAAAAGACATAGAAAAAGTAGCTTTTATTTAGCTTGAAGATCTGCTGCTTTTGATGCTTTTATATCACACTGTTATATCCCTTTGTTGTGTTACGTTATTCTTATCCTTTTATAGCCTACAAAAACATGTACACTACAGACAAAACACAGCTCAGAGTGGCAGCGTGGCCTAAAGGTTAGCGCAGCACTGTACTGTAACTGAAAGGTTGCTGGTTCAATCCCTCTGACCAGCAGGAAGAATCTGAATGACGACAACCTCTGACGTGCCCTTGAGCAATGCACTGAACCACCAACTGTTCAGTTTCCAAAAGATTAAAGGGATAGTTCACTTCCAAAATGACTATTTTTCTATCGATTAACCTCCCCATGGAGAACTCCTAAGCCAATCATGTAAGGAGACTCTTTGTGTCTCCATAGTGAACAAAGCAGGCTCTTTGTGTCTCCATAGGGAACCACTGCTGGTGTCAAATATCCATGAATTCAAGTCTCCATGGGTTGTGTAATCGATAAGTCTCACGTGGCCAGACTGTTGACTCCGCGATTTGGAAATGCTCCCGTCATACAGTCTGGCATAGCGAAAGAAGAACGGTGAGTATCCGGCTAAAGCGGAAGTGAAGCCTTCTCCCCACTTCCGTTTCGTTTTTTAACATCTCGCACATTTATCCTAATATAAATAAAAATCATTAAGCATATATAGCTTGCTGCTTAGTAGAAATGACATTTTAAAAGATATTTTCATGAACGGAAATGCCAGTTTCCATTACTCGCAGTTCAGGAGGTGTAGTTCCAGAATCCAGACTCTATATAGCATTCGGAGATTGTGGAATAGTTGTCTGGCTACGCGAGACTATGTAATCGATAGACTGTGGTTGTCAGCTTTGAATATGCGTGTGTGTCTGTGCGAACGTGCAGGCTATTGCTGAAAAAGAGCCTCTCGTGCTCGGCATACCTACCCCGGGTAAATAAAACAACAAAACATGTTTCTGGGCTTTAGGCCATGGCTACACGGAGCTGGATATTTCATATATCCCGGTTTTTCAGATATCCACATAGAAGAATATCTAGGTCCACACGACAAAGATATCTAGGTCTAACAAGCACACACACAGTAAAGTCTTTTTCAATGTCTTCACTTATTTATCCGGTTTAAAAAATATCCAGCTTCGCGGCCGAAATATCCAGCTTCATGTAGCTGCAAGCCCCAACAGCACAACAAAAATGTCTAGCTTCAGAAATATCCAGCTCCGTGTAGCCATGGCCTGCGTTTGACCGAGGAGGAGGAGCGTTTCAGTGCGTGGGCTCCGGGTTGGAGCCGGGGGTGTCCAGACCCAGCAGGGCCCCCAGGTAGGAGGGCTCCCTGGGGTCCAGCATCTGGTCGGCTCGGACCGGGTGCACGATGTTGGAGGGCTGGGGCGTCAGGGTGTACTTCTCCAGGAAGGCCAGGTCTGTGGCAGCCGCGTAGCTGCTGGGGGTCTGCTGTTGTTGCTGCTGCTGGCCCTGGGACTGCATGTTCAGAACACTGAGGGGGGTTGGGAGAAGGACCAGGGTTATTATAGTAGTTATGACTCAAACTCATGGTTCATCGCCATGTTGGCTTGTGGTGGACATTTTTGTAAAAATGAAATATTTGCCACAGACAGACACAATTAGTGGACAACAGTAGAAAGACAATGAGATATCCCTGAATGACCATAACATGTCTGTAAATTCAGAGTTATGGGGGTCCTTGCAAATGAAACATTTGAGAACGACTAAAAGTAAATCAGTGTCATACATATTCTGAAGAAAACCATGAGAAAAACTCCAATTTGCCAGAGACAAGGACAAGTCTTTTCCACGGACTCATTTGTCCGTATAGGGTTATTAGGGTACAAGCTCTAGTCTCTGCAGATCTGTTGTTTTCACACAATGTCAATGAGTTTTGTTGAATGTTGCTCCTGACAACCCCGTATTACAATAATAAAAAGATTATTATAATAAAAAACAAAACTAAAACTAATAATAAAAGGTTTAAAAGGCTATGATAGTAACCTTGAGGAAGAGGACAGGGGAACCCGGTGCCCGCCCAGGCCCCCCTGTCCGGCTGTGACCCCGGCCATCTGCACAGACACCAGGGTGACCGGCACACAGATGCTGGCGGTGGCGGCTGCGCCGGGGAGCACCGTCTTGGGTTCGGCCCGGTACGCCTTGGACGTCTCCTCGTAAGGCAGAGACACCAGCAGCTTGTCTTCATCCTCGTCGTCCAGCGGAACCCCGATAGCCTCCTCCTCATCCTCCTCCTCCTCCTGCTGCTGCTGCTCGGAGAACCTGGCACTGTGCACGTGGTCCATGTGGTACTTCAGCTTGTCTTTCCTTTAGAAACATGAAGACCGGGAACGCAGTAGCCCCGTTTATATGGACGCTTCTAATCGTATTAATAAAAACAAGATTTTAGATAAACCCGATCTAATTCTCCATGTATACACCTAAATAAACCCGATCAAAACCAACACAATTTAAATTCTGATCGGATGCAGAGGGGTGGTCTAGACTTTTTTACGACCCGATCAAAAGGAAAATCCTTCCATGTATACACCTAACCCGATTAGAATGTGACATGTTCTTTCAGCGAAGCACATGAAGCATATTGCTGATGAGCGCGACAGAGACAGAGGGGAGAGACGCGCGCGCGCGCACACACACACACACACACACAATGCAAAAAAATCACGAGAGAGAGAGAGAGAGAGAGAGAGGTTAACACTCCGACCCTAAACTTCACGAGCGCAAACTCACTAAATGGACCTGTACTGTACGTGTGGTGTGTGAGTGTGAGAGAGAGAGAGAAAGAATCTAACGCAACTGGACGCTACCAGCTGTCCCGTTCATCTATCCTCCTGTCGAGTCCTGTGCGTCTTACCAGGTCAGATTGACCTGGCCACTAACTAATTGTCTTCTTGCGATCATAAATAACCTAAGAAACCACCAGCAAAATATCCTTTATGCTATATCCTTCATCAGATAAATAATATTTAAAAGGGACTGGGTTAAGGGGATATAAGAGTCGATTTTAAAAGTATTTAACTATACAGACTTTTTGTTTATTATCGTGAATGCACTTGCCCATGACGCCTATTATGTTCTATGGGCCGTCGGCGCAAATATGGATTGTGACGTGATGATTATAATAATGATGATCTAATTAAAAGAGCATTGCAGCTTTTTTTTTACTTCACTTTGGTGGGGCTGTGCATTTGCATTAGGCTCCATTATTATACTATTATTATTAATGGATACAGGGAAATGCGATCACAACACGATTTAAAAGTGGGCACGTGTAAACATCAGATCGGATTGATCTCACCCCATGTAAACACTTGATCCAATACCTTCAATCGGGTTTATTTAGATCAGATTGGAATGAAGCTGTCATGTATACGCAGCTACTGTTACGCATTGTCACTTTAGACATTATGTTATGCTTTAACTATTGAAAAAAGCGGATATACAAGCTTACAGCACGGCACCGAGTGCCGAATGACCCAGTTCTATAAATGTCTTCTAGGTTTTTGAAAAACGCATGTTTCTATGTCGTGGTTCTCAAACTTTTTCATGTCAACCCCCCCCCCCCCCCCCCCCCCCCCCCCATCTCAAAATATTATGCATCAGGGACCCCCCCAGAAGCATTTTTCTTTTTTTTGCGTTTTGAGCTTGTAAATCTGCTACTTTTGCAATTATTGAAAAGCAACATAATGAGGTTTCCACTCGACGGAGATGATTTATAAGGCTATCCTAGGTAAGCTGCCTGTGTACATAAAGGCCACATTTTAATTTTCTTAAGTTCTGTTCGCAGCAAATGGTTGCATTGTGCGAGACCTGCTCTTAAAGCCGAGGCAGGTGGAATGACTTTGTTTTTATCGAGGACCATGGTCAGGGATTGAATTACACCCTTAACTTGGATCAACAAATCATGTTACCGGAGTTTAATAGGAGTTTAATAGGAGGGAATGGATACGTTACTGTAGTGTATACTCTATTTGTTGCACATTTCAGTTATCATCGTGTCCCTTGTTTTGTTGTTTCTAAGCTGCTTTGGTCTCGTCTCGACCAGGTATCGCTTGCATTATGAAGTCTCGATTGTCAAATCAAGGTTACATGCGTTTACAGTATAAAGCGCCTTTATCCAAGGCGCTTTACAGAGATTGTGCATTACATTCACCCATTCACACAGACACACACACATTCATACACCCATGGCAGAGGAAACCATGCAAGGCACCAACCTGCTCACCAGGAGCAACTAGGGGTTCAGAGTCTTGCTCAAGGACTCTTTGACACTAACTCTGGGTGAGCCCGGGATCGAACTGGGAACCCTTTGGGAAGCCTCTGTGTTCTAAGATAGCAACTCTACCCCTCAGCCACTGCCGCCTCAATAGATAGAGTAAATACCTTTTAAAGGTGGCGCTGCAGTGGGGGCAGTTGAAGGGACGGGCGTCCGAGTGAATGACCATGTGTTTGGTCAGGGTCTTCTTGATGCGGAACGTCTGCTGGCACTCCGTACATTTGTAGGGTTTCTCTCCTGTTGTAAGGAACCAAAACACAATAAACCACACATAAAAACACATACGTAAAAAAAGGAAGGGAATCCCATAATCACATATCATCACTGTCGGGCAGAAACCTTGTATCTCCAGGTTTCAAATTTGTATGTTTATTTCCTCCAAGTAAAGCCCTAGCTTCATCATACAAGACTGTCGCACAAAAGTCGTGAAAACAGCAGACCTACAAGCACACAGAGGCGTTGTGTGCTTGCAGATCGGCTGTTTACACTAGTTTAAATCATTTGTGAAATGATAAACACAAAACGAACGGTTTTGGACATACAGTACAAGTTTTCCACCCAACAACAACATATGTGTCTTTGTATGTACGGTATATAGTGACATCTAGTGGCTGAATGGTTTACCAGAGTGGGTCCTGAAGTGCATTTCCAAACTGGACTTTCCTTTGAATTCCTTCTTGCAAACCTCACACTGATGCACAGCTGTTTTATACCTGTGGACACAGAGAGAGTGAGCCAAGTTGCAGAGACAACTATTGACATGTATTTCGTCACCGTCTGGCCAAAACCTCATAACTCAATTTTTTAGGTTTTTGATTTTTGATTTCTTTTTGCATAGATCAGGGCTATTGAACACCCTTTACGTCTGTGTGTTGGTTAAAATAATATTGAACCAATGAAAAGTAGTAAAAAGCCCTTTGGTCAAAAACTCCACTTGAGCTCATTTTCCCAAAAATGAACATTTTTGAGTTAGGAGGTTTTGGCCCGACAGCAGAGATATACAGTATATCTAATGCCCTTAGATATCAGATCAGATTGTTGGGTCCTTGAGGGGGTTCCAGGGGGTCCCTGGGGGGTCCCCAGATACATTCAATGGACCCCGAATGGACCCTTTACGCGTCTGTAACTCTGGAAATGGACACAAAAGGACCCTCACGAGTCCATTTGGTTCAGTTCACACACTGTCAGATGTATCTCCACAGTTTTGTCAATAACGGGCTGCCAGCCGGGCTGGTTGAACGGCCGATAGATACCACTCCCTCCGGTCAGAGCACGCGCACATGCGTTAGAAATGGATTTACTTGATGGAATCCACCTCATGACATTTCAGAAACTCATTGGCTGAGGAGCTTTTTGGATATTTCTTATCTGGAGCTTT
This sequence comes from Nannobrachium achirus, assembly GCF_963921795.1. NCBI lineage: Eukaryota > Metazoa > Chordata > Actinopteri > Myctophiformes > Myctophidae > Nannobrachium > Nannobrachium achirus. The sequence continues at coordinate 56,414,291 of NC_137814.1, read as the reverse complement.
CTTCTGCGAGGATTAATCAAGCACAACAAGGAACATTAACATTGTCGACGGACCTGATATCTGAACTGGAAAACAATAAAAAATGTAATGATAAAAAAGAAATGGATTTATCTTATTATGTTTTTGCCTCTATGACTGGTCAATGGATGGAATAACATCACATCACGGTAAAAAACAAAAAGCATTTGTCTCATTCCGCTTTAAGTAGGGCGTTAATTACGAGAAAAAAAACACAAAAGTTTTGCTAGATAACGAAATGCTAGATAAATCCTTGTCTTGTGTGAAAACATACTTCTGCCACACTTTCTCTCCCAGGTGGACGCTCTTGTAGTGCACGGTCAGATGGTCGTGGCGCCGGAAGCACTTTCCACACTCCTCACACTGGTGTGCCTTCTCTCCTGCAACGGAAATACATCACACCCAATGAGACGTTTCACTGGTAGGGTTTCTCCTCAGTGTGGTAAGATAGTGTTGTAGAACTTGAGTCAAGGTCTCGCCCATGATTTTACTCGATCTTGACTCTGTCTCGGACTGAGGGACTCGGGACTCTTCCCCCACCGAGTCCACTCGAGTCAAGAGTCACTACAATGCTATGAAATAATTGTATTGTATCCATTTTAATTAGGGATGTCCAATATTGACTTTTTTACTGATAACCGAAATTGTCCCACTCTTAATTTCCGATACCGATATTAACTGATATTGTCCAACTCTTAACTTCTGATACCATTTTTAACCGATACTGATATATGCTTTCTTTTTCACCAAAAGTCAACACATTTTCAGGTAACATCACATATATATTAAAAAAAATGATGTGTAAATGTGCATGCCATTTGCTGCATGCCACTTCTCTCTCTATGTTTCGTGTCTGTCTCCAGTCTCCACAGTACCTATCAAATGAGGATTTGTTGTTTACCAGAGTGTATCTTCTGGTGCTTGGTCAGGTGGTCGTGGCGGATGAAGGTCTTCCCACACTCGTCACACTCGTAGCGCTTGTCGTCGTGGTGGACTCGTAGATGGAGCCTGTCACCGCAGACAGAGAGAGGGGCTTTACAGTACCATTAAGATATTCATGGCCACACTATATTCAACCGATGGATTAATCAAAAGATAGATACATTTACACATATATTTACACATATGGGGATTGAATGTTCATGTCACTCATTAATAGCTCATACGCCATGCAAATTATGCGCTGTTCAATTGCAATGGCCCCGGCAAGACCGTAAACCTCCTTTGGTTTTTGGTACCCACTTACTTTTACTCCCTGTACAGTAAGACGCCTTTAAGTTGGACAAAATGTGGACAAAATATTTTCCCAAATATGGATATGACTGACGTCTGACTTCATAGATTACCACCATTTACTAGGTCTATTTCTTGTTTTGTTTTTTGTTTTTTTATCTTAGACATGCTCAGAGCTCAGTCAGTCACCATTTTCCACACACCTATAGGAGCTGGTGTGGCGAAAGCTCTGTCCACAGATACTGACCTATAGGAGCCGCCGTGGCGAAAGCTCTGTCCACAGATACTGACCTATAGGAGCCGCCGTGGCGAAAGCTCTGTCCACAGATACTGACCTATAGGAACTGCCGTGGCGAAAGCTCTGTCCACAGATACTGACCTATAGGAGCTGGCGTGGCGAAAGCTCTGTCCACAGATACTGACCTATAGGAGCTGCTGTGGCGAAAGCTCTGTCCACAGATACCGACCTATAGGAGCTGCTATGGCGAAAGCTCTGTCCACAGATACTGACCTATAGGAGCTGCTGTGGCGAAAGCTCTGTCCACAGATACTGACCTATAGGAGCTGCTATGGCGAAAGCTCTGTCCACAGATACTGACCTATAGGAGCTGCTGTGGCGAAAGCTCTGTCCACAGATACTGACCTATAGGAGCTGCTATGGCGAAAGCTCTGTCCACAGATACTGCACAGGTGTGGCTTCTCCCCACTGTGTATCCGCAGGTGCTCCCTCAGCGTTGTCCTACGGACATGGAAGATTGAAAGTCATTTATTGTGCGCGTGTAGATCTGCTATTTTCGCTAGTTTTGTGCGACAGTCTTGTATAATGAAGCAGGGCTTTACTTTATGAAAAGAAAAACATGCACATTTGAAACTTGGAGATACAAGGTTTCTTCCTGACAGTGAAGATGTAAGCCATTTACCATGAGAGGGAGTGGGTTGTTGGCTGATTTACCACTGTTTCTGGGTTGTGCCACGAGCCACAGGCGAGTGGCAAACAACCCTGAAACAGTGGTAAATCAGCCAACAACCCACAACCTCGAATGGCAAATTGCTTTTCTACCACTTTTTCCATATAAATGAAAGAAAACGGTTAGGTTCCGTACGGAACCCTTGCACAGTTGTAACTTGCAAGGATCTTTAGTTACAATCATTAATTGTTTCAGTGGGCGGGGTCCATGAGCCAACTCAAGGTTGTTGGCATATTTACCACTGTTTTAAACCAATCAGAATCCAGTATTTGAACATGTGACTAGAAAAAGTGGTAGAAAGTATGTTTTTATACAGTATACTGTACATAACATCCTGAAAGGTATAGTTACAAATAGGAGTTACCCTTCCTATATGGGTTAATCACATGAACCCTATTATGGGGTGGTCGGACATTCAGCTTAAATATCCTATCAACAACCTCACAACACATTGGGAGCTTGTTTTCAGCAAAGACAATGAATAGGGAAATGTTAGCAGACCTAAGTAGTAAGGAGCACTGGAGGACATGTGTCTCATTAGTGGGCTGTGCACAGTTCAGAAACCTGCTCAGGCCTACTTCAATTGATGGGGATTCTTACCTTTATTTAACCAGTAAAAGCACGTAGAGACTAAATTTAGTCACTTTTTCAAGTGGGAACTGGCCAAGAGCCAAGAATTACACATCTTTGCTAAACATACACTACAAAAACAAACAACAACAGGACGTCCATGATACACAGCAATTACCTATAATGTCTTTAATATCTACTAGTAAGACGCCTCAGGGCGACAAGCGACCTATTTTCTTCTTTAGAAACTGTTCTTCAGAGCAATAAACCACCTATACTGTATCTCCCAGACTCCATCCCCAGTCAGATTTATCAGTTTGAATGAATGTGTTCAGGATTAGGATGTAATTTGTATATAGATGTGATTGGGATTAATTTAACAGACTAAACTCTTTTTGAACATTTAATTTTAAGAGAAAAAAACCTCCCTCTCACACGTATGCCAGTGTGCCACTAGTGTTCACCCTCCCCAGTGCCAATGTTGGCACCCGTGCCCAAGGTTGCCTAGAACCTGACGTAACGTATCCAAGCATTTCATCTGAGGTTTAGGCTGTTCCTAACCAATTCAATATTGTTCTTATTTGATTTCAAATAAGTTTGAAATCAAATCACCAAACCTATCTACCGGTGATGTCACAAGCAGGCAGGTTTCTGAACTGTCCACATCCCTCCTCTGAGACACTATGGGACCTTTTCCACCAAAAGAACCTTGTTTCAAGAACCAGTGCTGTTTAACTTTCTTGGGACATTGGTTCGTTCTTGCGAACCGGATTGTGTTTCCACCAGATTGAACCATGATTGAACCAGAGGAACCAAGGATTTTGTGGTTCCCGTTCCGAACCAACTTTTACAGTTCGGAACCAACTCGGTTCTCGTGGAAAAACTCACCTCTGGTTCATCCCATAGGCAGGAGATAGAACCCAAACCGGTTCTTTGCTGGTCGAAAAGCGACCAAAGTGAGTAGACTGAAATGGTGCCATCTTAAGGTGAGCATTAGTGAGGAGGAACAATTATATGAAAATGGGTTGAAAATGGATGAATAGCTCTTTTTAAGCGGTGAAAAGCAACATGGTCAGTGCTTATGCTGAGATGGTGGGACAGGGACATCACACGCTTACCTTTCCCTCACAGATTTGCCACAGATGAAGCAGGTCCATTTTCTCTTGCCTCCGTGCGTGCACTCTATGTGCCTCTTTCTGTTGCCCGTGTCGTTGAACTGCCGGCCACAGATCTCACAGGGGAACGGACCTGGACATGAGCCCACAGAGAGCAGCGGTCAGAGTTCCACAGCAAACACCCAATACCAACAAATGTGATTGTTGATTAAATCAGTGATTTTCAACCTTACATTTCAGTTCAAGGACCCCTATTTGATGCAATTTATATTTTATTGTTGGGGGTATGGAACCCCGATCTACACTGTAAAAACCTCAGTGTTAATTTGATCCCATTAAGACCTGGAACGCTGTGTCACTTTGACCATTATTTTAGGCATTAAAGGAGTAGTTTACCCCGACAATTGCAAGCTCACAGTGCGGCACCGAGCTTGTAGATCTGCTATTTAAAAAAATAAATGAATATTTGAACTTTGAATATACAGTATATATCTTAAAGTGAACATTTGTAACTCAAATATTTGCTTTTTTTTTGGGGGGGGGGGGGGGGTCCCTGATACATAATATTTCGAGATTGGGGTCGGAGGCCAAATACATATAATTCCAGGGGTCCTTGACATGGAAAAGGTTTGAGAACCACTGCATAGAAACATGTGTGTTTTAATGGTCACCATCCAAATGACAGAACCTGACAGAACAGACAACATTTATATCTCTAATCAACCAAAGAATAAACAGTCATCACAGTTCCACTGACTCACCTAAGTGGTACTTTTCTTGGTGCTTCAGCCTGGCGAACCTGGACTTGAAGAATTCGTCACAGAAAGTACACTTGAAGGGCCGGTCCTGGCTGTGCAGAATCATGTGCTCCTCCAGATGAGGCCTGCGTGTGAAGGTCTTCAGACATATCTGAGAAGACAAGACACATTAACTCATTGAGTGCCTATCCCGAACTAGTTCGGCTTTATTATCGCATCCCAGAGTGCCAATCCCGAACTAGTTCGGCTTTTTAACTCATTGAGTGCCAATCCCGAACTAGTTCGGCTTTATTAGCGTATCGTAGTGTGCCGATCCCGAACAAGTTCGGCTTTTAAAAAAAAAAAAAAAAAAAAAAAAAAAAAAATTTTTTTTTTTTTTTGAAAAAATTTTTTTTGAATTTTTTTTTTTTTTTTTTGGACCCCATCAAATCTGGTGAACATGATTTCAATCGCGATTTTGCATGTTCCACCCCCATACAACCCCATCTAACATACAGGGCAGCCATTTTTGTTTACATTACATGTAAAACATAATGGCGATTATCTCAAGAATGCCTGAACGGATTTCCAATCGGATTTTTTTGTTTGAAAGCTGTGAACAAACTGCACAAATCCACTCCAATGCAATCCAGGATTGCATTGGATTTTTTAGAGCTCATTCTTCTCTGTTTTTTTCCCATGCATGAGGTGTGCAAGGTTTAATCATGGCTAAGTTGACGAAAATAAGGCTTCTAAAATGCTTGGTAGCCAATAGCTAACTTCAAGCTAACTTCATCCTCTTCCTGTACATGCACAAAGGAAAGTGTCCTTTCCTTTGTAAAAAAAGTCATGGCTCCAGGGCTTGGGCATGCATTACCAGCATATCTCTATTATTCTCTGGTCACTGGGCGCCCTCTAGTGGTGATAGGCTGGCACTCAATGAGTTAATTAAAAAAAAATAAAAATTAAAAAAATGTTTTTTTTTTTTTTTAAATGTCCTCTGTTTACAGAGGACGATATTTGCAGATATTTGCTGATATTTACCATCCACTCCAATGCAATCCAGGATCTTTAGAGCTCATTTTCTCTGTTTGCCAGACCCATGAAATGGGTAGGCCTACATAAGCAAATGTCGGTCTGTCCCTTTTCTATATAAAGGGTATATATGATGATGACATGATGATGACATGCCTACAAAAGGCATGATGTCATAAATGATGATGACAGACAGGGGGTCTGGCACAACCAGGTTGACCTGGTCTAGTTTTTCTCCCATGCATGAGGTGTGCAAGGTTTAATCATGGCTAAGTTGACGAAAATCTAAATCTAAAATGCTTGGTAGCCAATAGCTAACTTCAAGCTAACTTCATCCTCTTCCTGTACATGCACAAAGGAAAGTGTTCTGGCAAGTCATGGCTCCAGGGCTTGGGCATGCATTACCAGCATATCTCTATTATTCTCTGGCCACTGGGCGCCCTCTAGTGGTGATAGGCTGGCATTAAATGAGTTAAGACCTATATCAGGGGTTCCCAAACTTTTTTGTCTCAGGGCACCCCATAAATATTTATTTTTAATCCGAGGCTCCCCTACATTATAATTTTCACTACCAGCACCTTATATTTATAGCATATCGTCGTTGTCGGGTGGAAACCTTCTATGTCCAAAACCGTTCGTTTTGTATTTATCATCTATAAAATGTACTAAACTAGTGAAAACAGCAGATCTACAAGCACACAACGCCTCGCATTGCGAGGCGTTGTGTGCTTGTAGATCGGCTGTTTTCACTAGTTTTATGCGACAGTCTTGTATGATGAAGCAGGACTTTGCTTTACCAAAAGACGTACACATTTGAAACTTGGAGATACAAGGTTTCTGCCCGACAGACAGTGACGATATTTTAGTGATTATGTTGCGAGGAAAGCGTTGAGATAATAGCCATTTTGGTTAGAACTGACTGAAAACAACTTTGTACTTCAAGTTTAAAATGATACTAAATATTTTTTCAAGCGTCCAAATAAATTCCAAATATTATCAAATGATCTCGCGGCACCCCTGGACTGCCGTCACGGCACCCCGGGGTGCCCCGTCACCCACTTTGAAAACCCCTGACCTAGAACACATTATTATGCATTATTATTACTTTAACTATTACAAGCTCACAGCGCTAATGCTTTTTGACCCGATCCTTCAAAGGGTTTTTGAAAAACGCATGTTTATACATCAGTGCTTCTCAAACCTTGTCATGTCAAGGACCCCCCAAATTATATGTTTTTGGCCGCCGACCCCCATCTCGAAATATTATGTGTCAGGGACCTCCCAGAAGCAAATATTCTAGTTACCGATTTTCGCTTTAATTAAAAATGATATATTCAAAGACTAGCAAAATAAATCACGATTTCAAGCTCGCAGCTGTGAGCTTGTCTATCTGCCATGTTTTAATAGTTAAAGAATAAAATGATGGTTAAACCCCGGTTTTTCAACATGGCCGCCTGGGGAATATGGTCTATAGTAAACAGTCTTGCTAGAAATCAGTCTTACAGCACATTTCCAGCCTTCACTCTTCTTTTTCCTCATGGCAAGAAACTCCTGGATGTGTTCTGGATGGAACCTGGCAAAAAGAAACACCATTTAGAGAGGTAATATGACCAACGTTAAACGGGGCACCTCACAGCTATGCTGGAGTTGCACAGCAGCCATTCTCTCTCATTTCAAGGACACCCAGTTTGACATGCATTAGCTTGGCTACGGACCCCCACTACATTTGATACAGTTTGTTTTTAAATCTATGGGACTCAAATCAACCCTGTAAAATCCCCAATGTCTATTTAACTCTGAGGGAGTAAAGCTGTCAGAAAAGGATTTGCTCACTGCATAAACTGCATAAACTATTAAGGAAATCATTTATTTTATTTGTACAAGCTCATAAGGTGATCTGTGCTCAATGTGAGGGGAGCAAAAAATGTGATTGCGTTTCAGTCCCAGGACCTTTCCTTCATGTTTTTGAGACCACCGCACCTACAGTCAACCCAGAACAAAGGACAAAGAAGGGCGCAACAGTTTACCCTGTACTCTAAGAGAGGCTCCCCAAAATCACGTGGATTTTTTTTTTTTAATTAAAAAAAAACTCAAATAAATAAAAAAGAAAATAAATAGACCATTACCACATCAAAAGTAATCAACAAACTACACAATAACAATCGCTTAAACATTGGCCAAATTGTCAAATAATATAAAAGAGGAAAATAGCAGATCTACAAGCTCACAACACCTTGCACTGCGAGGCATTGTGAGCTTGTAGATCGCCTGTTTTTAGTCCATTTTTATCCGTGGAACCGAGTCAAACTAAATTGAATGCCTCAACTCCTGTGGTTAAATATCTGAAAACACAAGATGACATGAAACCAAAATACACTGATGATTGTGTCGTCAAACAATGAAACTTTATGGTAACTATGGGTTGTGGGGGGTCCCTGCTTCATCTCTCTCTCTCGACCAAGGGGTCCTTGGCCTGAAAACGTTGAAGACCCCTGCTGTAGAGATTAGACACTGAGAGACAACCGTGGCTGACCTGCGGACGTGCTTGGCCAGGGTCTTCTAACTGACCTGTGGACGTGCTTGGCCTAATTTACAGTACACTTTAAGACCGAATAAGACATAATAAAGCCATAATAAGAAATAATGTGTTGGTAATTAGAACTAATATGTTTTATTAAGACAGAAACAAAGACAGAATAGCAGAAAGAGCAGATACATTCTCTGGTACCGGCACCTGCCGCGGAACTAACGCGGCAGGTACCGCCGCACGACCGGCAGTTCGAACGGCAGTCGCACTGCCGGTCCTACCTACAGTTCCGTGCGGCGGCCTCCGGTCCTATCGCCGGGCCATGCAGCACGACTGATGGTCGAACTGCCGGTCGGCAGGTGCTGGGGCCAGAGAATAAATTCGCTCTTTCTGCTATTCTGTCTTTGTTTCTGTCTAATAAAACATATTAGTTCTAATTACCAACACATTATTTCTTATTATGGCTTTATTATGTCTTGTTCTGTCTTAACCCATTTAGGCCTGAACACATTACGCAATATTTTATGCTTTAAATATAAAAAAAATAGCAGATATACAAGCTCGCAGCGAGTGCCGCGCTGCGAGCTTGTAGATCTGATATTTTTGAAAAAGTTGTGAAAATGTGTGCAAATCTTTGAATATATGTATTTTCAAAGCGAACGCTTGTAACTCAAATTTTGCTTCTGGGTGGTCCCTGGAACTTTGAGATGCGGGTCCGTGGCCAAATAAATATAATTTTGGGGGTCACAAGGTTTTAGAGCCACTGACATAGTAGTCTCTCAAGAACAGACTAACTGAGCTCCAGTTAAGTGAAAAGGACCTTTTCCTTCACAGTAGCTGGCCAGATTGCTGACATAGAAACATAGGATTTTTCAAAAAATCTTAGAAGGATTCAAAAGACACTTATAGAATCGGGTCAAAATTCTACTTTTCACGATTTTTCAAAAATAGCAGATATACAAGCTCGCAGCGCGGCTTCAATAGTTAAAGCATAAAATAATGATACACAAAATGTGTACCCGTTCTAAATGGGTTAAACCGGTCCTCTTACTGACCTGCGGACGTGCTTGGCCAGGGTCTTCTTGCTGGCGTGCAGCTTCCTGCAGAAGGGACACTGGTGCTCCTTCCTGTGGAAGGGCGCGTCGCTGGCGTGCTTCTTCCTGTGCACCGTCAGGTTGGACTTGGTGGAGTAGCGCTGGAGACACACCTCACACTGGAAGGGTTTCTCCCCCGTGTGAACCCTGGTGTGGCTCACATACTTCGCTGTTCACACACACACACACACACACACACACGTACGCGCACACACACACGTACACGTACGCGCACACACACACACACACGTACACGTACACGCACACGCACACGCACACACACACACACACACACAAATGTATAATTAGTCGATTCCATTGATTGTGTATCATGCGACTATAACTGTATATTATTTTCTTGGCAATAATTGAGTACCTGAGAGGAATATTATGAATATAGATATTTTTTTGATTTACCCAGATTGTAAACCACAAACTAGAAGTTTTGAATCTGTTAAATTCTTAATGCACTCCCCCCTCATTTTGTTATATTAGATTTTATTACTTAACTCATATATATTAGGAATTATAAGACATAATACTTATGGAAAGTGGAAAAAAGCATATCTCCAACAGTTTGTGGAACAACAGTGCAAGTCCGTACAAGCAATATTCAGCAGACAAAGGGAGCACAACATTAAAACAGACGTTTGAACAAAATGAGGGGGGGAGTGCATTAACAATTTAACAGATTAAAAATGACTTGTTTGTGGTTTACAGTCTGGTAAATCAAAAAATATATATTCAAAACAATTCAAATATGGACTTAAACTGTTATTCCTCTCAGGTACTCAATTGTGGAGCTCGCTGAAAGCAAGCACACAAATGTTATCTTCATTACTTATCTATCAGTCTACTGTTCTCCTCGACAGTACAAAGGCAGGGCCCTTAGCCAATGAGGCGCAGCCAAAGGGTAGATCTTTATGCCCTTACACAGTGTGTGACATGCGAACCCACACTGTTTTAGTAGGAACAGTATTTCTAGTTCTCAATTACTATTTCAATTAAACGGAAATCGAGAAGTGCTGTTTTTGGGGATATCTCTATTATTCAATTTTGTTTTATAGCAACAAATAAAAAATAAAATGTTTTAATATATAACCGACTAATCTATACCGCCTCATTTTATGCTTTGTTGTACAATGGTGTTCGGCTATACTCTGTGAAGAGTAAGGCTGAACAATCTATATCGTCGTTGTCGGGTGGAAACCTTGTATGTCCAAAACCGTTTGTTTTGTATTTATCATTTTAAAAAAATGATTTAAACTAGTGAAAACAGCCGATCTACAAGCACACAACGCCTCGCGGTGCGAGGCGTTGTGTGCTTGTAGATCTGCTGCTTTCACTACTTTTGTGCGACGGCCTTGTACGATGAAGCAGGGCTTTGCTTTGCGAAAAGATTTACACATTTGTAACTTGGGAGATACGAGGTTTCTGCCCGACAGTGACGATATGATATATGAGCCCTAACAATGACCACAGTGATGTTACATATTGTTCATGGAGGGGGGTCTAACAAAATAGTGATCAAGATGAGCTTAATCTCTCAAGAACAGACTAACTGAGCTCTGCAGTCAAATGAAAAGAAACACAACAGTAGATGATGATGGCTAGCCAGGGATACTTGGGAGATGAGCTAAACACTATCCACGAGTTTCCTACGCCCCATAGTGCATTGCGCAAACGTCTGCATCGATCTTCCGCCGCCGATTTACAAGCTCACAACGGGTTGCATCTGCGACGCGACGTGAGCTTGTATGTCTGCTGTTAAACCCGGAAGTTTGGTCCTGATAGTCTCCAGTAAACTCCCGCGGAAACTTGTGGATACAGTCTATGGCTAAACATGAGCACAGTTGAGCTGCATTTTAGCACCATCTGGTGGAGAGCAACAGTCGCTCTGGATTAAGGAGCGTCTGCTAAATGCCTAGATTGTACATGGTCAACCATGTATCGTGATGCGTATCGTATCGCTGTTAAATGTATCGTTACACCGCTACTGTAATGGGATCAAAGATCATCTACAAAAAAAAAACACACAAAAAGTTCAAACATGGAGAGAAGAGGTTTCTGTATGACAGCAACGATGATATAGAAACATCTAAAATGACACGGACACTTTCCTCTCAATGGGTTAAGCCAGAAAGGCCGGGAAAGGGCCTGTGTTGTTCTTCTTTTAAGATTTTAACCACTTTAACCAATGTTTTAAACTTTTGGCCTATATTCAGACGGTGCCCACCTGCGCGGTCAAAGGTCTTGTCACATTTGGGGCACTTCAGAGTCTTCTTGCTGGACGTTTGGATGATGAGTGGAGCCAGACCTTCTGGGTAACCTGCTGCAGGCTGGCTGGAGATCTCCGCAGCCTGGGTGGAGCTCCCTGGAGCCTGGGTGGAGTTCTCTGGAGCCTGGTTGGTGCTCTCTGCAGCCGGTCCGCTGGCTGGAGCCGCCTCATGGACATCCCTCCTCTGAGAACTGCTCTGCTCTGTCACCACCAGGGTGCTTTTATGTTGGCCTGTCACAATTTTATAACGTAGTAATAATCACAATTATTCCCCATGATCGTCAGACTCGTTTCCCTTCATCTGTGTAGCCTGACCATAACTTCTTCTGGTCTTCAGATCTTTAACGTCACACCGGGATGCAGCATGTTGTGAGCTTATAGATCAGCTTATTTTTTAGTTTCATTCTTTTTTTTATTTGAAAGTAAATGTTTTTTTAAATAGTCTGTTTCGGTGATAGCACATAATTTAATTTGATTAAAGGTACAGGTCATTGTCAGTGATCTCTTTGCATATGTGAGTTATTTGCCCCGTGCAATTTTTAGTTTACAAAACCCCAAAAGGCCATTTCAATGAAAATGAATCATCGGGAGCGTGTTGATATATATTGCGACGTAACATTTGTTTGACATCCCAGTAGTTCGACGCTGGTGAATGCTAACCTGGTGAATGCTACTATGCCTAAACCTAACCCTAAAACCTAACCCTAACCTTTAGTCGAACTAATGAAATGTAGAAATATCGAGATTTTACCTTAATCTTCAACTATAAGACTACCTGATCGCAACGGTCCTTTATTTTTCTGTTGGCCGGCCTTCTCCTCCTCCTCCTCTTCGTGGTCTCTCAGGGCTTGGTCGGCCGCCTCTGTCACGCCCGGCTCGGGCTTCCGCTTCCGGACGGCCGCGGTAGTTCCTCCTGCTGCATCCTCGTCCTCTCCCTCGTCCTCTTCCTCCCTGGGTGATGGCGTGGTCGGCCTCTCCGCGTCGCCGTGGACCAGGTCCTGGGGACGGGATGATATGAAAATGTCACGATTATTGTGACGAAAGAAATCGCGATTTACGATATTATCGCGATGATCAAAATATCCCCAACATCCATTATCCTGCCATTATTTTATATCGTGTTGCGACGCGTTGTGAGCTTGTAGATCGGCAATTTTTTAGCAAAGACATTTGATAGAGAGTGAAAAAAAGACTGTATCAAGTACGTATATTATAAGTATGTTTTACCAATAGAGGGTTTAAGTGGTACCGGATATGCAGCTCGGCAAATAAAAGGTGAACTGATCCCAGTGCATGACGGAGGACGATAATCGATTTCACGATAAATTAAATCTCCACGACACGATTATCGTGAGTGTTTTCTATCACGATAAACGATAATAATATCGCTTTATCGTCCCATCCCTACCGGGTACTCCGCGTCGTCTCTCTTGTACTTGGCGGGGGCTCTCCTCTGGCGCACCGACCTCCTCTGCGTCGCGGCCGCCCGCCGACTAGGACTCTCCCCCTCCTCCTCGTTCCCCCTCCCGGGCTCCGCCGGCTGTGGCGCGCCGCCGCCGTGGCTCTTGGCCACGTGGTTTTGGACAGACTTTTTGGAGGCGAACCTGCGGCCGCACAGGGAGCACTGAACACCCCGCGTCGGCGGAGGACCCCGGACCTCTGTGTCTGCTGCTTCCGTGGCCACGGGTGGTGGTTCTTGCGTGGTGGTGGTGGTTGGGGTCATCTCCACCTCAGCAGCCCCGCTCGCCTCAGCCTGCTCCTGTGTTCTCAGAATCACCGGGTGGGCGTCTGATTGATTGATTGAATATTTTGGTAGCACTTTACAATAATGACCTGTTATAAATCATTTATAAACATTTATAAATCATTTATAAACAGTTTATAGATAAGTAATAAACATGAACAAACTGTTTATTGACATTTGTTAATGTTTACCTAAACATTTATAACTGTTTTAAACATCATTTACATGTTATTAGTAAGGTATTAGTAAGTAGTAAACTAATCATGAACAAATCATTTATAATACATTCATAAATGTTTACTAAATCATTTATAACCAATGCTACAAATCACATGTAATGTGTAGGAATTCATTTAAGAATGTCTGTTAAGGTGACCTCCATGTTTGTTCATGTTTAATATACGCTTTGTAGATGTTATCAAGAGCCCTAATGTAAAGTGAAGACTATATTCATTGCGACCATCAGGTTGCAAGTTACTATGAAAACCTCCCCCGGCTGTCTGTTAGTCCCTCCATCAGTCTGTCCGTCACGTCACGTCACGTCACATCACATCACGTCACGTCACACTTTTGGCCCTACTCTTATCTCCGGCACCGTTTCCCCTATCCATGCCAAACTTTCCAAACTGCTAAACATGAACAAACATGGAGGCCACATTAACAGACAGTTGTAAATAATGAATAGTCTTCACTTTACATTAGGGCTCTTGATAACATCTACTAATGATTTATAGATATTTAAGGAATGTTTTACAAAGCATAACCATGAACAAACAAGGAGGCCACATTAACAGACAGATGAAAATAACCAGTAAGACTCCCTAATTGGGAGGTAAGCAACCTCATGGTGGCGCTAGAAGAGGGGCATGTGAGAAATCAGGGGCGGAGTAGTAGGGCCAAAAGAGTGGCGTGGCGTGGCGTGGCGTGATGTGACGTGACGTGACGTGACGTGAAGTGACGTGACAGACGGACATCCGGTGGAGGTTTTTATAGTAACTTGCGACATCACGGTCGCAATGAATAGTCTTCACTTTACATTAGGGCTCTTGATAACATCTACAAAGCGTATATTAAACATGAACAACACATGGAGGTCACCTTAACAGACAATTGTAAATGCATTCCTACCTACACATTATGTGAATTTTAGCATTGGTTATAAATGATTTAGTAAGCATTTACAAATGTAGATAAATGGTTTATTCATGATTAGTTTACTACTTACTAATACCTTACTAATAACATGTAAATGATGTTTAAAACAGTTATAAATGTTTAGGTAAACATTTACAAATGTCAATAAACAGTTTGTTCATGTTTATTACTTATCTATAAACTGTTTATAAATGATTTATAAATGTTTATAAATGATTTATAACAGGTCATTATTGTAAAGTGCTAAAGATTTGGTACAGGACAAGTACGGTCAAAACACTTAGTCTAAATGTCCTTGTGGTCTTGTTTACGTTGGTGTCCTTGGTATTCAATTCATCAACATATAAAGTAGTATCAAAAACATTCAAATATCATCACAAGTATAAAACACTATATGTACAGAGTAGGACAAAAAAGGGGGGTGGGGGTAAAGTAAGGCCCCTTATCTTACTTGGGGTGATCACTTCTCGCCTGTCTAAAGGAGAAGTGATAACTACCTCTGCATCTGGCCTCCTGCAAGGTGAATATTCAGGGCTGTTTTAAAGGAAGCCAGTGAACTACCATGTTTAATGGAAGGGGGTCAGGGTCAAGTAGGTGCCGTGGCACCCTAGGGTGCCGTGATGTCAGTCCAGGGGTGCCTCAGAATACATTTGGAATTCATTAATATCACTACATCAATATCACTTCACTATGCTTAGTAAACCAATCCTGATTTGCACTGTACTTGATGAGTTCTTTTTCCATCTACGGCCAACTCTCTTCACCAAAAATAGCAGATCTACAAGCTCACAACGCGCCCTAAGTGTAAAACAGTTTGAAACCCCCTGCTGTAGAGGGAGAATCAGTGTTGCCAGATGGGAAATGTTGAATTATCATACCGGAGGATTCAAATTATCGTATATGGAAGAAAACTATCGTACACAGCCAAAAAAGAGAAATCACACGTCTAAGTAAGTAATTTCACCAAAAGAAATGTATTAAGGGTGAGAAACGAACTTGTTTGAGATCTCCTACGTGACAAAAACACACGTAAATTCACACTCTTTTTTTGTGATATGCCGAAATTATCGTACATTTGGGCATTTTTGGAATTATTGATCGTACATCGTACAGAAGATAATTATCGTACATCTCTGGCAACACTGGGGAGAATTTACCCATGTTTCCCCCGCCGTCTCCGCCCCCCAGCAGCTTCAGCACGTCCATCATGTCCAGGAAGCGCGCCGCCTCCACCAGGGCCGGGAGTTCCGCCGGCGCCACCACGCACTCCGAGGTGTACAGCAGGCTCAGCAGGTGGCGCCACACCGACTCGTCCACGTGGTCCAGGGTCACGCGCTCCGCCGAGGGGTTCGCCGACAGCTCGGCGTGGAAGTAGCTGCTGCCGTGTGCCAGCACCACCTTGTGGCGATATGGAAAAATACAATATCATGATATTTTTTCCAAGCGGTTATCACAATCTTATCACGATTCTTTTTCATGTTGTTTTTTATGGTTATTTCTCATGTTACTTAACAGTACAACCACCTACAAGGTAACAAAAACTAAAATGAAAAGTGTAACAGACCATTTAGTTGCCTGGTTAAACCAGGGGGTGGTGTTGAGTAAAGTCTGGTTTTAATCAGGCAAACCATTTAGACCTGTGGTCCGCAAAGTGGGGTCCAACTGTCCAGGTACTCTCTGGGTTCCTTTTGGGAGGTCTAAATTGACCCTTACAAGTATGTAACTCTGACACTGACAGTATACAAATGAAACCAAATGCTAAGGGTCCATTTGGTTTCATCTATGTACTGTCAGAGTTAAGGGGAGACCTTGACATTGTAAAGTTTGAGAACTACTGATTTAAGCTGGTTGCACACTGCTGCGTTTTTCGGGCCGAATATCGGAGTGAATTTCGGAGCGCGCAAATAAAAAATCAACCTTACGTTATGTCAGTCACGTTTGCACACTGCCGCCCGTTTCGCGCACCACACGGTCCCTTGCTCTCTCTATCTCTCTCTCTCTCTCTCCTTGCCCTGAAAAACGCATTTCGCAAACGAAAAACGCAGCAGTGTGCAAAGACCTTTAGACCAAAATGCAGGTTTAACAAATTCTGCAATGTATCTCTGTATTAACAATTCAACTGGATTTATTATAAGGCTCCCTCATTCTATCACGATATCTCTGAAAAGGGCATATCGTAGAGACATTGTATCGTCTCAACTCAACGATATGTATCGCCCTATCACCCCCCACCCTCACCTTGTGGGCGCCGTAGAGGCTCCCGCCGACCGACACGGCCACGTCGCAGAACCTCTGGCGGACGCGGTCCTCGTCCAGGAACTTGAGGAGCTTGTGGCCGTGCTGGGACATGGTCAGGCGCCGGGTGAGACTCTTCGCGGACTCGTCGCGGGCGGTCTCGGAGTTCGGGTTGTCGGGCGGCGTCGGACCCGTGACCTTTTTGGAGGCGGTTTCTCTGGCCTTGCTCCTCCGTTTAGGAGGCTGATGGTTGAGTTTTCTCTTCATCACCGCGTCGGGTGTCCGGTCATCAACTAGTCCTGGAAATACAGGAGTGAGAGCATATCGTTGTCGGGTGGAAACCTGGCATCTCCAAGTTTCACATTTGTATGTTCTTTCGCAAAGTAAAGCCCTGCTTCATCAGACAAGGCCGTCTCACAGAAGTAGTGAAAACAGCAGATCTACAAGCACACAACGCCTCGCACCGCGAGGCGTTGTGTGCTTGTAGATCGGCTGTTTTCACTAGTTTAAATTGTTTTTAACAAACAGTTTTGGACATACAATGTTTTCACCCGACAACGACGATTATGTTGCTGACGATGACATAGTTTCTAAATTATGTAGACCTAAATTTTTATACTTTTTTTTGTGCTGAGACTTTTTTTATTTAGGCCTATTTAAAAGGTTTGTTGTTAAAAAGTTAAAGCACTATATTCTAATAGGAATCATTGCTGTACCCATTTCTAAGGTTCAATTTTAGTGTTCCACTTCCAATTTCACTTCAGGACTCATAGGCTTAATCCTGTATGAATCTCTTGATTGGATCATGTCCCGACCTGAAAATGTATTTTGTTTAATGATGAGCTGCACTATTATTTCATTTCATTTTTATGAATAAAAAAAGTCCTATATTCTCTTATAGCATGTTCATAATTCAATAGGATTCAGTCCTTTTTTGACATGGGTGGAGAGATGGAGACCCCTGTTACTGAGCAAACAATGGGCAATGATTACTGTGGGAATAATAGAGCTATTTAACACTTATTTAAACAAAAGAAAGTGTCAATTATCAGCCCCTGGACAATCATCCAGGTCTAAGTATGCACAATAACACTGTAATGAATACATGTGTGACACTGGATTCACGGCAAAGAAATGTTGAACGATGCAGTGCAAAACTTTAAACTAAAGACATATTCGTTCACATATTAACATTTCCATTTTCCCCAGCCCAAATTGTGCCTATATAATAACTGATTATCATTAAAAATCGACAGACAGCTATTTGTAAAGGTTGTTTTCCAACAACAAAATTCTACAATATAAATAAACATACACTTATGGTTGTTACACTCTTGCAACAGGGGTGTGCAGTCCTGTCCTGACTCCCAAATCGCCCATGCAGTGAACGTTGCATTGATTCTCTCTCCACCTCAAGGACCCCTACGTGAAGAAGAGCAGGGACGGCAGGGCCCCCCTCAGAGGAGAATGTTGACACACGACTAGAACTGCGACCCGACAAATCAACATGGAACCTCGTTGTTTTCACATCTACCCAATTCGCGACCCCGGCTTGCGTGCGTATTTAACCTCGGGCAACCCGCTAACGTTTCTGTTCGGCTGTTAATAACTGTCCGATAAATAGTTATCTGCTGAATGTGTGTGCAAAACGCTGCTCCTTGTTCCCATTCTACGAGAAATGTCGGAGACCAAAACAAGGCGTTTTGCTCATTGACGCCGTTTCAGCTTTTTATCTCAGAGCGCGTCTGTGCAAATGGAAGCGGTAACCCACCCCCGTGATAAATAGATTAAATATATATAATGTTTACTATAATAATCCTACTGCATTCTGTTTAAATATATCGATATGAGGGCAGAATAATACTTCACTGTTACAAATGACGAATGTGCTAAAATGTATATCGTAGATGGCACCCTACTAGGTGAAGTGCACGATGGGTAATGTAGTCTTCTAAGGTTTTGCTCTGTCTACTCTAAAAAATTATACAGTCAGCTTTGCCATTTCTCTCCGTTCCACCCTAGTTTTTTTTGTGAACAGCAATAGATCATAATAGGGAAATAGTATTTTGACTTGCTATTATGGTTAGGTTTAAGATGTTAAACTAATTGGATTATAGCCTTCATTGTTGATCAACTTTTAATCAATATTGAGAAAATGTAGACACTTTGTTTTAGTTTTTACTCAAATTTCACAGGACCCCTCCAATCACATTAATAGCCTACTTATTGTGGCAACATCTTGTATGCAGAAAAAAAACATATTTGATCTCAAATGAACATTATAAGTCATTTAATAACATCTGTTTTACTGTAAGGAGAAAGGTAGTGAGTGTGTGTGTGTGTGTGTGTGTGTGTGTGTGTGTGTGTGTGTGTGTGTGTGTGTGTGTCAATCCTGTTTATATTATGCTAATACAGATCAATCTCAGAAAATTAGAATAAAAAAAAGCATTGCAGATGCCATAGCATCCTTGTGGTCTTGACTCTTGTGTAATATTTGTAATATTTTGAAATATGGACTTTTGATATTCATGAGCTGTAAAATGCCATAAAAATTCAATTTTTTAACAAAGGTTTGGAATAATTCACTGAATGTGCAATGTATCTAGAATATATGAAAGTTTCAAGAAATAGTATGAAAGTTTCAAGAATATTTACTTTTACAAAATATTAAAATTTTCTGAGATTGATCTGTATTATATTCCATCCATGTAAATATCAAAATGTGCCCTTCTCTCCTGCAGGTGAGACACCATGACTCTACTACTGTCCATTATGTAACTACATCGAGGAAGATGGCTCAAATTAGCGCTCTGAACCCCTCCCTTTGACAGCACTCAATTAGCAACACACTGTAAGTGCATTAGCTTAATCCTCTCTATCTGCCTCGCACCGATCCCACACAGGAAAATCCTGAGTGCCAACTGAACTCCGAAAGAGTGTAGAAACGTATTGTATCAGGCCTACCTGATGGGAGTTACAGGTCCCTGCTCTGATCTCACTCCTCTCTGGGTTAAATGAGCACTAAACATTTTACTGTGGAGCATTAGACAGAATGCCAGGGGCATCACAAGGGGTAGGAAAGTGGGACTGAGTTACTGGGGCCCAAGGTGGAGGGGCCCTAGTAACTTTATCTATTGAAAAATAGCAGATATACAAGCTCACAGCGCGGCACCGAGTGCCGCGCTGCGAGCTTGCATAGATCTGGGGACTACGGATGAAATTTAGCATTCTTGCTAATTCCGGTGTATTTACATTGCATTCATGTAGTGTTCATTAATATGCATTGTCCCGTCTAAATAAACAAATAAATAAATAAATCTGCTATTTTTGAAAAGTTGTGAATATGTGTGAAAATCTTTGAATATATGTATTTTTTTAAGCGAACATTTCAAACTCAAATTTTGCTTCTGGGGGTCCCTGGAACTCAATATTTTGAGATCGGGGTCCGTGGCCAAATACATATCATCTTGGGGTTCCTTGACATAGGTTTCTTGCACACATTTTCACGATTTTTCAAAAATAGCAGATCTACAAGCTCGCAGCTCGTGAGCTTGTATATCTGCTATTTTTCAATAGTTAACATTCATGGGGGGCCCACAGTGAATCCTTGTACCCAGGGCCCAGAATTTGGTGTGACGCCCCTGCAGAATGCACATGCATGGCGGAACAGAAGTGATCATGGACTTGACATGTTTTTGCACAGCTCTCCTCTCTATCCCAGTGTGAGCACAAATGGAGCCATAATCATACATCTATTCGTTGGGAGGACTTGTCGAGGACGACGATGAAACAAAGCCTGTACATTTGGATTCCGTGGTTGCTTTTTGCAGGTAAATTTGCCCTCTTGTGATTCCAGTTGGCTAACAGACCCAGGTCAAATCATGTTGACAGATACTTTGTTTGGTAAATGTGATTAGTATACTCCTGTGTGAATATCGACCTCCTATGGTCACTAATTGGATTGCCCTGATGCACCAGAACCCATCTTATGTGCTATGCAGATGTAGTAAACAATAAACTTACCTCTTTAATTCTGTTTGTGCCAGTCCCAGGATTGGTATGTTGTTGATCACTTGATGTATGCTTTCGAGATGGCTTTCTGCACAGGTTACTGCTATATAGTCGGGGATCCACATGCCCAAAAGCGCAAGGAATAGGGTTGAACCTGTGATGTTCTGCCGCACTTTTTATTTCTGTTTTATCTATTAGTTTGGTCATTAAGGTCCACAGAATGAGAGGTCTGCTCTGCCGCAAACATCGCGAAAAAAGTTATGGCCATTTGTATATTCACTGTCCCATTGACTCCACTAGAAATATAAAAAAAAAGGAAAGGAAATCTGCTTTAATTAGCATGTGAGGGGTTAAACTAGGGGTTATTCAACATTCTGAATCCAGCAGACCTCTCATTCTGTGGACCTTAATGACCAAACTAATAGATAAAACAGAAATAAAAAGTGCTGCAGAACATCACAGGTCCTCTCCCATTTTGGTGACTGGATCCCCGGCTAATAGGACATTAGCAGTGAGCTACTGCTGGGTCTAAATAATAGCAGTGCACAACAAGTAACTTCTATTGTTGCAGTTTTTTAACAGAAAATAAAATAAAATAAAAAGCTTATGATAATAACGTTTACAATAAACCTCTAGAATTACATTCCCACATACAGTGTTGTTGTCTACACTACAACCAGTTGATTAAAGTATGCATCTTTTTATTTACGACTTTTAACCGTGTAACCGTGTTTACAACAGTAAAATTATACAACAGTGGTGTGTGGCAAAAATAGCTTTAAGCTTGTAGAGCTGCTATTTCTGCAACTGGATTTCGACTAGGAATGCCATGGCCAAAATAGTTAGCTAGTGGTTAAAATATTCATAGTTTTATTTCTGTCTTAAACGACTCTAATCAAGTATTGATGTTTCAGGCACTCTCTCTGATCAGGAAATCAAAGGATGTGACCAGCAGCCGTGCCAAAACGGTGGCATATGCGAGAGCCAAAATGGCGGTTTCAGGTGCCTTTGCTCGGAGCGGAGCCAAGATGGCCGCCTGTACGGCGGGCGGACCTGCGGCGTGGCGCTCACAGGCTGCGACGGCACCTCGTGCGACAACGGCGGGATATGCTCTCCACTGCTCGTTGACCGCGGTCGTCGACACACCCACACGTGCGCTTGCCTTGCCGGCTTCACTGGCCCAAAATGCCAGACGCCCACGACCTTCTCCTTCGAGAGCCCGGGCTCCGTGCGCGTGGAGACCCCCCTGGCGGCGGACCCGCGTGCCCCTCTCAACGTTACCTTCAGCTTCAGGACGGGGCGGCCAGCCGGCACCCTGCTGCGGCGCCGAGCGGGCGCCGACGACCCGCACCTCCTCGCCGTCGAGCTCAAGGTAGGGGTGGGCGATATGGTGATAAATATCGTTGAGACCAGGGCAGGAATTTCATGGAGGCCATGAAGGCCATGGCCGCCATTTCCCCTCAGTTTGCCCCTCAAACCAATGGCATGACCAGAGGCCACAGTGGCACCCCAGCTGACTACCACTTTCTCCTCTGTCTCTTTCTTGTCAATAGGCCTATATAGACAGTAGACATCGGTTTCTCTTTCTTGTTGACACCAGCGTCTTTTGTTGAGATTCTGAAGTCTTAACTCCCAAGAGTCCCCATCTTTAAACCAATCCAGTGACTTTGATTGGTTCAGGGCTGAGCATGGGTCAGATTGTAAATACCATCATTTATCTATTTCACTGCAGATTAGGTTATCATCCCTAACCTTATATTCAACAAATTCTTTCAATGGACTAAAATCGTGTTTTATTTGATGGCCTTCCTGCCCTGGCATTTGGCCTTTGTGCCATAAAGAAATGGACAACAGGCACACCAAAGGCCCTAAAATGATGAAATTCCATGCCTGGTTGAGATGAGATATCATAGATATCGTGATACAATGAGCCTCATAAAAAAATTCCTGTTGAATTTTAATAGAGATTCATTGCAGAATTCAATTAAACCTACATTTTAAATGTCAAGGTCGTCCAGTAACTCTGACAGTATACAAATGAAATCAAATGGACCCGTAACTAAGGGTCCATTTGGTTTCATTTGTATACTGTCAGAGTTTTGTAAGGGTCAATTTAGACCTCCCAAAAAGGAACCCAGAGAGTCCCTGCACTCCACTTTGAGGACCACTGGTATAAATGGCCTGTTAGTCCTTTTTCTTTTTTGTTACCTTTTAGGTGGTTGTACTGTTAAGTAACTTGATAAATAACGTTAAACAACGTTAAACTCACTTTGCCACTCACTTTGCCACTCGATTTGCCATTCACTTTATGCATGCGCATACCCTCTATTGTTCCTCATCTCGCCCACCCCAACTCAAGGACGGCCGCCTCCGCCTCACCAGCCTGACGGGTCAGGGGTCGAGCCGGGCGCTGGTGCAGGAGCTCCCGGACAACGTGTCGGACAACAGGTGGCACGCCGTGGAAGCCTTGCTGGGCGGCGCCGCCAGCCGCATCAGGCTGCTCTGCACCGACGACGGAGGAGCCTGCGACAGGCGAGCCATCACCGAGACCACGCGACAGCTCCTCCCAGGCCATACCCCCGCCGCTACCACACCAGGTTTGCCGTGGAATTTTGATCAATCAATAATCTATGAGGCAATTAGGAGATAAGAAATGTTCTACATGTTGGTGGTTATGTTTATGTAACATGATATCATGAGCCCCTTTTCCACTGCAAGGTGGAACCAGAACTTTCAAGAACCTGAACCTATTTTTTTGGTTCTGGTTTTGTTTCTATTGCGTGGCCCGGTTCCAAACAAGGTTCCTTTTTTAGGTCCTGCTCCTGAGGTAGAACTTTGAACCTATGGGAGGGGCGGGGGCCAGCAGTGCTGCTGGTCCTTTTTTGGGACCTTCCCGGTTAGTTCTGGTTATATGGAAACGTAAGCAGAACTTGGTCCCGGAACTTCACAGGTTCTTGAAAGTTCTTGTTTCTGGAAAGTTCTGGTTCTAGTTCTGGGTCGGCCCTAAAGTGGAAATGAGGCTATGGTCAGAAGAAGTACAATTACACTCATGTCAGTGGTAAGGTAGTTCTGCCCCGAGGCACAGGCCAGATGCATACTGTGGCTGCTTCAAGGCCTTGAGGACGAGCTGTACTATAACAAGATAGGCTTTACCTAAACAATAGCTAATATCATAATGTATCATGAGGCATATCATAAGCACATAGATGAATATCATAAGATGAACATAATCTACTGTTACTAACATCAAACATAATCAATCATGATAACAATATGATATCTTCATCAGGTTCCCCCCTCCGCCAAAGCCTCCTCATAGGAGCGGCGGGTCTCATGGCTCAGGGTTCGGGCACAGCGGCGGCGGTGGACCGTGGACAAGGCGCTTTCCTGGGCTGCCTCCGGGACGTGCTGGTCGACTCACAGCTGCTGCTGGTGGCGGCGGCGGCGGCGCCCGGGTCGGAAGAGTCTCGTGCCCAGGTGAACGTCACCGTGGGATGCAGCGACAAGGATAAGTGTGACGACAGCCCGTGTCAGAACCGGGGCCGCTGCGTCAGTCAGGGATGGAGGAGCTACACGTGCGAGTGCCAGAGACCCTATGAGGGCCCCAACTGTACTGAAGGTAAGAACACACGATCAATATCAGCAGTATAGAAAGTGTGGAACTTCCTTCACAGGTGTTACCAATGATTCTAAATAATGAAGGCTCAAACCTTTTGATTTCAAGGACCACCATAACTCTGAGAGTGTACAAATGGAACCAAATGGACCCATATGGGTCCATTTGGTTCCATTTGTACTCTCTCAGAGTTACAGACCCATAAGGGAGACCCAACTTTGAGACCCACTGTTGTAGCAGAGAGTTTCCAGTGAGCCAACATGCACAACATCAGCACCCGACACTGTTTGACCAGAATGGAACAGAGCCTTCATTAGTATCCTTGTTAAGATCTGTGAAAGTAAGGAAGATGCCCAATTTCCTTCCAAAATAGCTGCTGCGCATACAGCCTATTACATTTCATGGACAGTATATCATGTCTGATATCCATTAGCCCATGGACCCCCATTCAGTACAAGTTTTCTCTCTCTGGTGCCCCAATCTATACTGTAAAATCAGTGCTAAATTCACTGTACAAAATGATCTTTTTGGTTCCATTTGTACACTACACTCTATAAGAGTAAGAGACCAGCAAGGGTCTGTTTGTTTCCTTATTATATCAATGATGTACAGTGGCGGTCCCAGGCTATATGGCGCCCTGGGCGAACCAGCAGTGACGCACCCCCCCCCCCCCCCCGCGCGCACACGCGCACGGGGGGGGGGGGGGGGGGGGGGGGTGGTGTCTAGAGGTGTCTAACAATATTTCGGAAATATGTGCAGGTGTGCAGAATATATAATTACTAATCAATAGCAGCAGTGCTCAAGCAAATGCGCAAGAGGAGTCAAGCATATATACATAGGAAGTAGAACAGGAGAAAAAAGAAGCAGTATAGGACTATTATGAATGGGTGAAGTATGAACATGATTAGCCTACATGCAAAAATGATTCTGCATGCAATCAGAACTTTGGCTAGTTAGCTAAAGTATGGAAAACAAGGGTTGATATAATGATCTGAGAATATATCTACTGTATAACAGGCTAGATCATATAGGCTATATGAGAATGGCATAACAGGTCATGTCACTAGTTTGTGCTTGAACAGAACGTGAGAGTTGATCTTATGTTTGCAGGGCAGAACTTGCAGCCTAGTAGCAGCCCCCAAAGTGCCGCCCTGGGCAATGGCCCAGGGCGGCCCTGCTCTGTTCCAGGGACCCCCAGAAGCAAAGATTGGAGTCAAAAATGTTCTCTGAATGTGGGTCTTGCCTCATACTAGATGCAGAATCACGCCTCTGTACCAGGCCAGCAACTGTCTTTAGATTTCTATAAACACAACACAAGATGAATACGTTATTTTGTATAGCTATTGATATATTTGGCATAAATATTGAGCTATGTCCATATCGCACAGTCCTATAATCTGCAAGTAAAGTAAAACTAAAAAAGTGTTCAAATGAACAGTAAATTAAACATGTACATATCACAAGTCACAACTTACTTTTCAGGCAAGTGGGCATGAACTTTGAACCCTCTGAGACCTTAGCGTCAACCCTGTAGAAAGATAAACATAGCCGGTAGACTTTAAAAGGAGCTTAACGACAATTAAAATAGAACAGCTGAGGTTCCAGCCACACCTGGGACACGGCTTAAAGCAACGTGGGATCCAGTAATGATGACACGTGTAAGCGATTCCCATGCCA
Source organism: Nannobrachium achirus (assembly GCF_963921795.1). Taxonomy (NCBI): domain Eukaryota; kingdom Metazoa; phylum Chordata; class Actinopteri; order Myctophiformes; family Myctophidae; genus Nannobrachium; species Nannobrachium achirus. Next base: position 56,388,278 of record NC_137814.1, on the reverse strand, counting down.
GTTGTCCATAAAAAAAGCCACCCCCAATCACTGTGATTAACTGGGAGGGAACAAGGGGACACTTGTTTTAGGTTCACGCGATAACCTGTTCCGTCCACTCGGTGCGCTCGCCGGCGACGGCGCATTATAGGCCATCGGCTGCTTGCCTAGCGGCTTGCTCGCTTAGCAGCTAGCTGCTGGGACACACCTCATGAGCCTCAAGGCCTCGCAGTCGGTGCGTCTGCCTTGTTTTCAAGTGATTGAGTTGCCCAGGGCTCTACAAGGCCTCCTCTTGTTTTTGCTCTGCAATAACCCAAACCCATTTAGGACTGTGGTTTTCTGACCATGTTGTTGGGCGGAAACCTTGTCCAAAACCGTTTGTTTGGTGTGCTATTCATCTTTTTTTTTCTTTTTTTACTAGTGAAAATAGCAGATCTACAAGCACACAACGCCTCGCAGTGCGAGGCGTTTTGTTTGACAGTCTTATATGATGAAGCAGGACTTAAATTTACGAAAAAAACGTGCAAACTTGGAGAGGTTTCTGCCCTACAGTGACGATATGTTGATATACTATACTAGCAACAAGAACTCCAAAAGCGGTTCGCATCCTGAAAAGTAGAGTTATAAATAGGGGTTCCTTTCCTAAATGGGCTAAATATCTTTTGCTATACTATATTCAATCACAATATACATGCATCATTCGCTTGGAAAGGAGCCAGTTTATGTGGTTCGGGCATCTAGTACGGATGCCTCCCGAACTTCTCACTATGGAGGTTCTCGCTGCACGTCCCACAGGGAGGAGACCCCGTGGCGGACCGAGGACCAGATGGGGATTACATCTCCACACTGGCCTGGGAACGCCTCGGGTTCCGCCAGGAGGAAGTGGCTAATGTTGCTCAGGAGAGGGACGACTGGAAATCTCTGTTGGAACCGTTACCCCCGCGACCCGATCCGGGATAGTCACAAATATGTGAAAGATATTCTGGGACGTATGTCCCTGGCCTGCTGGCAGCGTGTGCACAAGAAATTTGGCGTTGATCGGTCCAGTGTTTTTATTAGCGGGACACAAACACACAAACCTTCTTCTAGAAAATTCATCTTCTAAGACACTCAGAGCCACGCAGCAATAACGGTAAATAAATGGTGCATTTGTATATCGCCTTTATCCAAGGTGCTTTACAGAGATTGTGCATTACATTCACCCTTTCACACGCACACTTAATACACCGATGGCAGAGGAAACCATGCAAGGCACCAACCTGCTCACCGGGAGCAACTAGGGGTTCAGAGTCTTGCTCAAGGACTCTTCGACGACACTTAAGCCCTTTGCACACAGGCGCGTTTATCCGTGCGGATAAAACGGACAATTTCACTTTTTAAAAAGAAAACAATGATTCTCTACGACCTCATGCACACCGGATCCGAATTGGCCGTGCGACGAGTGGCTGCGGCCGTGCGTCTTTTTCTCGATCGAACCCAGTTCGATTCGTGCGTCTTGTCGCATGCGGTAAAAAACTCATCACTCCTTTTATGACTCCTTTTTGGATCCGCAGCGCCGATTCCGCACAGCCTTGCACACCAAATCCAATGCATTTTATTCATGCCGCAAACGAAAAAAACGCAACTGTCCTGTGTGCAAAGGGCTTAACTCTGGGGGAGCCTGGGTTAGAACTGGGAACCCTTCGGGAACCCTCCATATTCTAATGACGGCCACTGCCGTCCCCATGTAGCACAATACAAATGCCCTTATTTACATTTTGACATGTGTCTCTCTCTCTCTCTCCCATTTGCAGAGTACATCACCGCCAGGTTTGGAAGTGAGAACCTGGAGAGCTACGGGGTGTTCTCGCTGGACGACCACCCCGGCAGCGTCCTGACCGTGTCCATGTTCGTCCGCACCCGGCAGCCCCGCGGCGTGCTGCTGGTCCTGGCCAACAGCACCAGCCAGTACCTCCGCCTGTGGCTGGAGCAGGGCCGGGTCAACCTTCAGGTCAACACCTTTGAAAGCCTCCGAGGCCAAAGCGTGGTCAGCGACGGCCACTTCCACCTGCTGACGGTCAAGCTCCAAGGTGACCAGTGGTGTAATAATAAAGTAACCGGGTACATTTACTCAAGCACTGTACTCGAGTACAATTCTGAGGTGTTTTTACTTGTTGTTTTTACTTCAGTGGAGTATTTCCAATTTTCAGTGCTTTTGCTTTTACTCCACTACATCACAGAGGAAGATATTATACTTTTACTCCACTACAATTATTTGAAATCTTTAGTGGGAGATTGTCGACGTCCCATTAGTTTGACGCTGGTGAATGCTAACCGGGTGAATGTTAACCACTATGTCTAAACCTAACCCCAACCCTAACCCTAACCCTAACCTCAGTATAACTATGCCTAAACCTAACCCTAAAACCTAACCCTAACCCTAGGGTAAACATAGAAATATCGAGCTTTTCCCAACTTAAGTTACTTTGTACATTTTTATTATCATTGCAGTACTAACCACTTAAGCCCCAATGTGAGCTTGCAGATCTGCCATTTTCAAAATATTTGTATACATTTTATACATTTGTAAACGTGTGAAATGGGACATACTTTCTACTTGTGGCACATTTTGATACCAATATACTTTTGTACTTTTACTTTTTAATTTTCCTTTTTGAATACGTACTTGTATTTCTACATGGCCGTATTGATCATTTTACTCAAGTAAATAACATGAATATATTTCCCACCACTACTGCCAAAAGGTGACACGGCCTCCCTGGTCCAGTCGGCCCAGAGCCAGGGCTCCTTCCCCATCAGACAGGTCCAGGCCCACCCCGGGGACCTGGCGCACGTGGGGGGCCTGCCGGACCGCCGGGCCTCTGCCGCGTTCGGCGGTTACTTCAAGGGCTGCGTCCAGGACCTGAGGATCAACGGCAAGCGGCTGCAGCTCTACCCCATCGCCACCCCGGTGCCCTCGTACCCTCTGGAGCGGCGGGTCAACGTGGCACAGGGATGCAGCAGCGACAACGCCTGCACCGTGAGTCACTGATACCAGTGATAATGAAATTGCCTAATTATCTTAACAACTTCTTAGAACCTGAAGAGAAGGCCTTTCGTTACTATGCCCTTCTCATGTGGAACTGTCCACACTCAGTTTTGAAACCTAGGAACTTGATTTCACTTGATCGTACTTGTGCATTCTGATGTGTGTATTATCTTATAATTATTTGTGTTTGAATGAAGCAGCATAATTTTTATTCAGGACAAGTCAGGGTTTTCTGATACACTGAGAGTGAGAATAAAGGCATCAGCGTGTATGAATGAGGCATCAACTACATGGGGCGGCATAGCTCAGGGGTAGATAAACCGTTATTAGAGCACAAAGGGATCCCGAAGGGCTCCCAGTTCGAATCAGGGCTCCCCCTGTGTTAATGTCGAAGAGTCCTTGAGCAAGACTCTGAACCCCTAATTGCTCCCGGTGAGCAGGTTGGTGCCTTGCATGGTTTCCTCCACCACCGGTGTATGAATGTGTGTGTGAATGGGTGAATGTAATGCACAATCTCTGTAAAGCGCTTTGGATAAAAGCGCTATATAAATGCACCATTTACCATTTACATTTATTTACATTTACATTATATGAATACTTTTGATGTGAAAGATTTTCTGGCCAGTTGCCTATTTCGTATTGTTTATTCGTCATGTCCCCAGTGTGTGAAGGTTTTAAGGTTTTCAGAAAGTTTGTGAGTTTGAGTGAATAACCGTTATTTTGTCTAACGTGTACGGTAGAGTATGTTAATACAACATAACTTATAGCCTACTATTGAGACATTTAGATCCTGTGTAAGTAAAATAAATGTCAGTGTTCAAAACAAGTTCAAAGAACAGGAAAGAACAAATTAGTATTAATTAAAACGTTGTTTCTCTCTCTCTCTCTCATTTCCCCTTAGATCAATCCCTGTCTGAACGGAGGGGTGTGTTACTCCATGTGGGATGACTTCAGCTGTAGTTGCCCCCCCAACACAGCAGGGCGGCGCTGTGAGGAGGTGAAGTGGTGCGAGCTGTCTCCATGTCCCTCCTCTGCCGTCTGCCAGCTGCTCTCCCAGGGCTTTGAGTGTGAGTGTGTAGTTGGGCGGCGTCTAGCAGATTACCAAGCGTGTTTAGGAAGGGAGCGCTCGTTTTATGGTTAGATGTCACAGTTATTGTCCACGACATTCAGTTATTGTCCACGACATTGCAAGCGGCGCGAAGGCCAGCGGACCTTGGTCCTGCTCTTCGCGCCCGAGCGCCGCAGGCGCGAGTGCCCGCGAAGAGCGGGCCAGGGCCGGCCGCGCGAGTTACGAAGCCGTGGTGAATGCAATCGTTATATTTACAAGCTTGGGTATCCGCAAGACGCAGTTGGGCGTCAAAAGAAGGCCTTGAGAGTCAAAGAATCTTTTAGACTCTAAAGCAGAGGTTCCCAAACCTTTTTGTCTCAGGGCACCCCATAAATATTGTTTTAATCCGAGGCACCCCTACATTATAATTTTCACTCCCAGCACCTTATATTTAGAATATCGTCGTTGTCGGGTGGAAACCTTGTATGTACAAAACCGTTAGTTGTGGGCTCGCCAGTACCTGGCGAGCACACTTTAGATATTGTCATTATTTATTTATTTATTTATCTAGTAAGTAGACGGGATTTTCGGTTCCTTTCTACTCCTACATACTTAGTGAGAAAATGAAAATAAAAACATCAATGTGTTCAGCCTACAGTGGCGACGTGTGCTATTATTTTATACAGCAATCGGCCAAATGGTGGCGCTGTAGGAAGCCTTCGAAAGTGCGAACTTTGAACAGGTATAGCTCATGCTCTGTTATACGTACAGCCATGAAACCTGTATACACGTATGCGTCTCCTCATGCCGAACAACTTTTAGCCTCTAACTTTTGACCTCTGACCTTTAGATCTCCCACAATTTGGAATTATATGATAAACAGTAAAAATCTATCTCCTCCTGGAATTTTTGCGTTAAGCGCACAAAACTTTTTTCACATGAACTTTGAACCTATATCTACACAGGCTATGTGGTGAGAAGTTTGTACGTTAAATAATGATTTTTTAATAATTCAATATATATTGCGGTTTTATGCAAATTATTCTTCGGCCTCTAAATCATACATGCAAAGTTACACGTTCATGGCATTTGGCAAAGATGTGGAGGGTTAGTCAAAGTATCACTGAAACCAATTTTATTCCAATCGGCCAAAGGGGGGCGCTATACGAAGCGTTTGAAAATTCAAACTTCAAACGGGCATAAGTCATGACTCGTTTTGTTTGAAGACATGCAACTTGTTACACGCGTGCTTTGACTCGAGCGGAAGACATCTGTGTCGTTGTTAAGTAAGCTCCGCCCTTCGATTTTCCGCCATATTGAGCAGTTTGTAAAACGCGTAAACCCGCTTTTATTCTGGAATTTTCGCTCCACGTGCACAAAACTTTTTTTACATGAACTTTGGACCGATATCTAAAGATCTGTCAGATCGGATTTCTTTAAAATTGAAACATGCTTTTTAAAATAAATTCAATGAATATTGCAGTTTTATGCAAATTATTCTTCTGCCTCTAAATCATACATGCAAAGTAACATGTTCATGGCATTTGGCAAAGATGTAGAGTGTTAGTCCAAATATCACTGAAACCAATCTTACCCCAATTGGCCAAAGGGGGGCGCTATATCATTTTGAGCAGTTTGTGAAACGCTTAAACCCGTTAGGATTTCTTTTTGCAATTTGCATGAAACATTCTACACACAATCTAAGGACCTTTATCTAATATGCCTATGAAGTGCACACACACAAAAAAATTATAATAATGAATATAGCTGCAAGCAGCGATAAAGTGGCCAAAGCCAAAAACACCTCAAATCATGAACACAGCCTGCAATGTGCGTGAAATCTTGCAAGCACATTCCCAATAGGTCAAGGAACAGATACCACCCTTCTTACATTGGCCTGTTATAGCGCCACCAGCGGGTCAACTTTTGCACAACACATTTTTGGAACAAAATGGACCAATCGTTGACGTCAGTAACGTCAAAGAGAGCACTGCCTGCGATCTTGACATTTTGTACTTTTATAGCCATTGTTTTCTGGCTTGAAGCGAGCCCACAATTGTTTCGAAGGAACAATATTTTTCTAGTTGTGGGCTCGCCTATAAGGCGAGCACACTTTAGATATTGTCATTATTTATTTATTTATTTATTTATATACTATATCAAGTTCTCCTCAAAACTTCGGTTCCTTTCTACTCCTACATACTTAGTGAGAAAATGAAAATAAAAACATCAATGTGTTCAGTTTACAGTGGCGAAGTGTGCTATTATTTTTTATAGCAATTGGCCAAATGGTGGCGCTGTAGGAAGCCTTCGAAAGTGCGATCTTTGAACAGGTATAGCTCATGCTGTGTTATACATACAGCCATGAAACCTGTATACACTTATGCGTCTCCTCATGCCGAACAACTTTTACCCTCTAACTTTTGACCTCTGACCTTTAGGTCTCCCACAATTCGGAATTATATGAAAAACAGTAAAAATCTATCTCCTCCTGGGTTTTTTTCGATACGCGCACGAAACTTTTTTCACATGAACTTTGGACCAATACGGTCAGATTTATCTCGGCGGATTTCTTTTAAAGTGAAATATAATTTTTTAATAATTCAATAAATATTGCGGTTTTATGCAAATTATTCTTCTGCCTCTAAATCATGCATGCAAAGTTACACGTTCATGGCATTTGGCAAAGATGTGGAGGGTTAGTCAAAGTATCACTGAAACCAATTTTATTCCAATCGGCCAAAGGGGGGCGCTATACGAAGCGTTTGAAAATTCAAACTTCAAACGGGCATAAGTCATGACTCGTTTCGTTTGAAGACATGCAACTTGTTACACGCGTGCTTTGACTCAAGCGGAAGACATCTGTGTCGTTGTTAAGTAAGCTCCGCCCTTCGATTTTCCGCCACTTTGAGCAGTTTGTAAAACGCGTAAACCCGCTTTTATTCTGGAATTTTCGCGTCACGTGCACAAAACATTTTTTTACATGAACTTTGGACCGATATCTAAAGATCTGTCAGATCGGATTTCTTTAACATTGAAACATGCTTTTTTAAATAATTCAAACAATATTGCATTTTTATGCAAATTATTCTTCTGCCTCTAAAACATACAAGCAAAGTCACATTTTCATGACAAAATAGTGTAGAGGGTTAGTTCAAATATCACTGAAACCAATCTTACCCCAAATGGCCAAAGGGGGGCGCTATATAATTTTGAGCAGTTTGTAAAACGCTTAAACCCGTTTTTATTCTAGGATTTTTTTTGCAATTTGCATGAAACATTCTACACGCAATCTAAGGACCTTTATCTAACATGCCTATGAAGTGCACACAAAAAATTATAAAATAATAATAATAAATATAGCTGCAAGCAGCGATAAAGTGTCCAAAGCCAAAAACACCTCAAATCATGAACACAGCCTGGGATGTGCGTGAAATCTTGCAAGCACATTCCCAATAGGTCAAGGAACAGATACCAACCTTCTCACATTGGCCTGTTATAGCGCCACCAGCGGGTCAACTTTTGCACAACACATTTTTGGAACAAAATGGACCAATCTTTGACGTCAGTAACGTCAAAGAGAGCACTGCCTGCGATCTTGACATTTTGTGCTTTTATAGCCATTGTTTTCCGGCTTGAAGCGAGCCCACAATTGTTTCGAAGGAACAATATTTTTCTAGTGACAATATCTAACCGTCATATCAAGTTCTCCTCAAAACTTCGGTTCCTTTCTACTCCTACATACTTAGACAGAAAATGAAAATAAAAACATCAATGTGTTCAGCTTACAGTGGCGAAGTGTGCTATTATTTTTTACAGCAATCGGCCAAATGGTGGCGCTGTAGGAAGCCTTCGAAAGTGCGAACTTTGAACAGATAGAGCTCATGCTCTGTTATACGTACAGTCATGAAACTTGTATACACGTATGCGTCTCCTCATGCCGAACAACCTTTGCACTCTGACTTTTGACCTCTGACCTTTAGATCCCCCAGAATTTTGAATTATATAAAAAACAGTAAAAATCTATCTCCTCCTGGGATTTTTGCGTTACGCGCACAAAACTTTTTTCACATGAACTTTGGACCAATACGGTCAAACTAGTCTCGGCGGATTTCTTTTAAAGTGAAATATAATTTTTTAATACTTCAATCAATATTGCGGTTTTATGCAAATTATTCTTCAGCCTCTAAATCATACATGCAAAGTTACACGTTCATGGCATTTGGCAAAGATGTGGAGGGTTAGTCAAAGTATCACTGAAACCAATCTTATTCCAATCGGCCAAAGGGGGGCGCTATACGAAGCGTTTGAAAATTCAAACTTCAAACGGGCATAAGTCATGACTCGTTTCGTTTGAAGACATGCAACTTGTTACACGCGTGCTTTGACTCAAGCGGAAGACATCTGTGTCGTTGTTAAGTAAGCTCCGCCCTTCGATTTTCCGCCTTTTTGAGCAGTTTGTAAAACGCGTAAACCCGCTTTTATTCTGGAATTTTCGCTCCACGTGCACAAAACTTTTTTTACGTGAACTTTGGACCGATATCTAAAGATCTGTCAGATCGGATTTCTTTAAAATTGAAACGTGCTTTTTTTAAATAAATTCAATGAATATTGCAGTTTTATGCAAATTATTCTTCTGCCTCTAAATCATACATGCAAAGTAACATGTTCATGGTATTTGGCAAAGATGTAGAGTGTTAGTCCAAATATCACTAAAACCAATCTTACCCCAATTGGCCAAAGGGGGGCGCTATATCATTTTGAGCAGTTTGTGAAACGCTTAAACCCGTTAGGATTTCTTTTTGCAATTTGCATGAAACATTCTACACACAATCTAAGGACCTTTATATAATATGCCTATGAAGTGCACACACACACAAAAAAATAATAATAATGAATATAGCTGCAAGCAGCGATAAAGTGGACAAAGCCAAAAACACCTCAAATCATGAACACAGCCTGCAATGTGTGTGAAATCTTACAAGCACATTCCCAATAGGTCAAGGAACAGATACCACCCTTCTTACATTGGCCTGTTATAGCGCCACCAGCGGGTCAACTTTTGCACAACACATTTTTGGAACAAAATGGACCAATCTTTGACGTCAGTAACGTCAAAGAGAGCACTGCCTGCGATCTTGACATTTTGTACTTTTATAGCCATTGTTTTCTGGCTTGAAGCGAGCCCACAATTGTTTCGAAGGAACAATATTTTTCTAGTGACAATATCTAACCGTCATATCAAGTTCTCCTCAAAACTTCGGTTCCTTTCTACTCCTACATGCTTAGTGAGAAAATGAAAATAAAAACATCAATGTGTTCAGCTTACTGTGGCGACGTGTGCTATTACTTTTTACAGCAATCGGCCAAATGGTGGCGCTGTAGGAAGCCTTCGAAAGTGCGAACTTTGAACAGGTATAGCTCATGCTCTGTTATACGTACAGCCATGAAACCTGTATACGCGTATGCGTCTCCTCATGCCGAACAATTTTTACGCTCTGACTTTTGACCTCTGATCTTTAGATCCCTCAGAATTTGGAATTATATGAAAAACAGTAAAAATCTATCTCCTCCTGGGATCTTTGCGATACGCGCATGAAACTTTTTTCACATGAACTTTGGACCAATACGGTCAAACTAGTCTCGGCGGATTTCTTTTAAAGTGAAATATATTTTATTAATAATTCAATCAATGTTGCGGTTTTATGCAAATTATTCTTCGGCCTCTAAATCATACATGCAAAGTTACACGTTCATGGCATTTGGCAAAGATGTGGAGGGTTAGTCAAAGTATCACTGAAACCAATTTTATTCCAATCGGCCAAAGGGGGGCGCTATACGAAGCGTTTGAAAATTCAAACTTCAAACGGGCATAAGTCATGACTCGTTTCGTTTGAAGACATGCAACTTGTTACACGCGTGCTTTGACTCGAGCGGAAGACATCTGTGTTGTTGTTAATTAAGCTCCGCCCCCCGATTTTCCGCCATATTGAGCAGTTTGTAAAACGCGTAAACCCGCTTTTATTCTGGAATTTTCACTCCACGTGCACAAAACTTTTTTTACGTGAACTTTGGACCGATATCTAAAGATCTGTCAGATCGGATTTCTTTAAAATTGAAACATGCTTTTTAAAATAAATTCAATGAATATTGCAGTTTTATGCAAATTATTCTTCTGCCTCTAAATCATACATGCAAAGTAACATGTTCATGGCATTTGGCAAAGATGTAGAGTGTTAGTCCAAATATCACTAAAACCAATCTTACCCCAATTGGCCAAAGGGGGGCGCTATATCATTTTGAGCAGTTTGTGAAACGCTTAAACCCGTTAGGATTTATTTTTGCAATTTGCATGAAACATTCTACACACAATCTAAGGACCTTTATCTAATATGCCTATGAAGTGCACACACACAAAAAAAATAATAATAATGAATATAGCTGCAAGCAGCGATAAAGTGGCCAAAGCCAAAAACACCTCAAATCATGAACACAGCCTGCAATGTGCGTGAAATCTTGCAAGCACATTCCCAATAGGTCAAGGAGCAGATACCACCCTTCTTACATTGGCCTGTTATAGCGCCACCAGCGGGTCAACTTTTGCACAACACATTTTTGGAACAAAATGGACCAATCTTTGACGTCAGTAACGTCAAAGAGAGCACTGCCTGCGATCTTGACATTTTGTACTTTTATAGCCATTGTTTTCTGGCTTGAAGCGAGCCCACAATTGTTTCGAAGGAACAATATTTTTCTAGTTTTGTATTTATCATCTAAAATTTTTACTAAACTAGTGAAAACAGCGAGGCGTTGTGTGCTTGTAGATCGGCTGTTTTCACACAAGTTTTGTGCGACAGTCTTGTATGATGAAGCAGGACTTTGCTTTACCAAAAGACGTACAGATTTGAAACTTGGAGATACAAGGTTTCTGCCCGACAGTGACGATATTTTGGTGATTATGTTGCGAGGAAAACGTTAAGATAATAGCCATTTTGGTTAGAACTGACTGAAAATAACTTTGTACTTCAAGTTTAAAATTATACTAAATATGTTTTCAAGTGTCCAAATAAATTCCAAACATTATGAAATTATCTCGCGGCACCCTTGGACTGCCGTCACGGCACCCAAGGGTGCCCCGTCACCCGCTTTGAAAACCACTGCTCTAAAGGCCCTTTCCCACTGGGCGCGATAACGTCCACAACACAACGATGAAGCCGCCCATAATTGATGTGAACGCCGACATATCGTTATCGTTATCTTTATCGCGTCAGGTGGGAATGAGTCTTTAGGGATAAAACGAAAGCACTTATCCAAAAAGCATCCAGCAAAAATGAAAGAATCCGTTTCCAAATAGCATACTATGTCTATCTATCTATACTTGTACCCAGGCTATTTCTGTTCTTCACTCAGTGGACCGTCTGGTCTGTGCTGAGAGTCCCCGAAGTGCATTTATTCATTCATTAAGACGATGGAAAATTACTGTGTGCTTAATTACAGACAGGCACACAGGAGCCATCGCAGGGACCCTGTTAATCCCCGGTCAGATTAAATCCACCTCCACATGCCTCCAGGAGTTCATAATAATGAGACATGACAGGATTTAATTCAGTGCTTCTCAAACCGTTTGATTTCAAGGGCCCCCATAACTCTGAGAGTGTACAAATGGAACCAAATGGACTCTTACGGGTCCATTTGGTTCCATTTGGATGCACTCTCAGAGTTATGGACCTGTTAGTGTTACTGGTCCATTTGTAACCCCCCTCAAGGAACCTTGATGGGTCCCCCTTAATTCAATATACGCTCCTTTGTGTGTTATGTGCAAAGAAAAAGCTCAATATCGAATGAAATAAGGACTAAAAAACTGATTAGTCGAATCTAAACTTTACTATTGCCAAATATATTTTTAATAGATTAATATATTGTCTTTGTTTTTTCAAAAGCATTGACTTCTTAAGGCTTTCTTTTTTGTGGGATGTTTGAGCACATACAAACTAGGCTCCAAACAGCCCAAAACAAACTAATTAGGGTCCTGCTTAACCTTCCTTCTCTGGCTCACCTCACCGCTATTCACTTTTCAAGCGTGGGGTGGCTCAAAGTAGATGACAGAGTACAGCAACTTTCAATGGGCCTGGTTTATAAGATACATTACACCTCCAAGATACCCATGTACCGGACAAAATATCTCCAAAAAGTCAAGGATGTCCACAATTACAACACCAGAGGCAGCTCCACTAATCATGTTCAACCCAGATTTCGGCTCAAACAAAGGGTCAAATTCATTCTCCTGCTATACCGCTAACATGTGGAACGCCCTACCGAAGGCCTTAAAGGAGTAAAAATCCCTAACATCCTTTAAAACCGATCTGAAAAACCACTTACAGGCGGCTGCTACTGGATACTGGTAACAGTAAACTTAGCCTAACTTTACCTCCCCCTGACCCTTCTATTGTAAATACCATTTTTGCATCGTGCTTTTTCACGGCTGTTTTCCTTTTTCTTTTCTTTCTGCATAGTACTGTGTTCTATCTGTCTGTCATTCAATGTTATATGAGTTAAAGAAAGGATCTCAATGTAAATAAGCTGTGTTCTTTCCTGACCTTATCCTTTTAGTTGAACTTGTACCGGTGAACTAACCGTACTGTCGTGGAACTGTATCCTTTCCTATGCCAACTTCTGATAAAGAGGCGGTGCCATAGTTTTGTACTTTTTCTAGTTTTCATGTGTCTAGGAGGTTGACAGTACTTCATTAGACCCCCTGGTGTGGTTGTTATGAGCAATTATGTATTGCCTTTCCTTTTGGGTTTTTAGCTGGAGGCTGCCACCTTGTGGGGTCAAACGTGCCAGTCTAAAAACACAGATACTTATTACATCACAGAATCAACCCCTCCCCTAATTACCATTCACCCAACATACGTGGGTGTGGCTAACTTCAGCTGGGTCACCACCCACCATGACAACCACACATACCAATGAACTGGCCACATAAAAACATAATTTTAACTCTTTCTGTACACTTTTTTGGAAAAAATCTTCCTCCTAGTATAATCATAATAGTAGATAATCATGTTTTATAGAGGGGGAAAATCATGGCACCTGCACTTTAACCAACATTCATTCCACCGTTCATCTCCAGGCCTGTCCAACGTGACCCTCAGAGGAGACCGCGCCGTCCTCTCCTACCGAGGCAACGGGAAGGTGGCGCGCCGCCTCGGCAGCCTCTCCCTCAGCCTCCGCACCCGCCAGCCCCACGCCACCCTCCTGCACGCGGAGGCGGGCTCCAGCTACGTCACCGTCTCCCTGCGGGACTCGCGGCTGCTGATGGAGCTGCAGGTCGCCGTGGACGGGGGCTCCCCCCGGCTGACGGTGCAGTCCCAGGGTCCGCTCAGCGACGGGGAGTGGCACGCCGTGGAGCTCCGCATGGAGGACCACTCCCTCCAGAGCTCCAGGTGGATCCTGGCCGTAGATGGAGGTGGAGGTAGGTTTTGTCACCGACATCAAAGGGGGCTTGAGCCCCTGCCCTTTTACCCGCCTGTAAAAAGTGCCCTCTCCAGACCATGAATGCAGTTTTTACTGTGGCGAAAGAAATGAAATGCCGTCTTTCCATGCCATACCTGAAGGCATCATCCAAGAGAAACTCTCCTGAACTTGAATGCAGCATCTTATGTTGAAAGAATTGCCCTCTCTGTGTAGAAATCTTTGCCGTTACGCCACATCTCCAGTATTGACTTGATTATGTGTAGTTCAGTGTTTAACTATTAAGCACCGAAAATAGCTGACCTCCAAGCTCAAAACGCGTTGCAGCGCTATTTTTGATATTTTCACTAAAAGGCCCTTTTAGAGATTTCAGCCCCTGCCTCTCTAACATTCTCTGCACAATCGCATGATTGCAATTTCTTTTGCATAGTCATCAGAATCTCATCTGTATAATATGCTGATACAATTTCAGAATAGCCGATCGACCAGCTCAGAACACCGTTTCTACATTATTTATTTTGATTATTCTTACAATGTTATTTAAGTTATTTGTGAAATCTGCCCGTTGCTATTTTTGTTTAGGAAGCCTAAAATGGCAAACAGAAATGTAATTTGTAGGTCGTATGTTCCAATGTCCAATGCAAAAAACACGATTAAATCGCTAATACGAATTATCTGTATGACAATCAAAGGGATAGTTCTCCCCAAAAACTACATTTCTTTCTATCGATTACTCACCCCATGGAGACTTGAATTCAGGATATGTTTTTAGTTTTTGTAGCATTCCTAAGCCAATACTTTGATGACCAGCAGTGGTTCCCTATGGAGACACAAAGAGCCTGCTTTGTTCACTATGGAGACACAAAGAGTCTGCTTTGTTCCCTATGGAGACACAAAGAGCCTGCTTTGTTCCCTATGGAGACATGGAGTCTCCTCAAATTATTGTCTTAGGAATGCGACAAAAACAACAAAATATCCATGAATTCAAGTCCCCTCTCGCTGGGGTGATTAATCAATTGAAAGAAAAGTCATATTGTGGGTGAACTATCCCTTTAATCCACAACTAAAAATGTCATACCCCCTAGATGGAGGCAAAGGGGAGACCCGCGTGTCGGCCACCAGCGCTGGGAACCTGGACTTCCTCCGTGAGGGAGTGGACATCCACATAGGGGGACTGGGGCCGCCGGGCGGCGGCGCCAGCCTCTCCGGGTGTCTTGGCCCCGTGGGCATCGGAGGACTTCACCTGCCTTTCTACGGAGACACCCAGCTCACCCTGCCCAGGCCCCAGGAGGAGCAGTTCGTGAGAACAACAACAGCCGCCGCCGCCAACCCGCAGTACGGCTGCTACGGCGGCCCGGTGTGCGAGCACAACCCGTGCCGGAACCAGGGCGCGTGCAGCGAGGAGCTGTTCGACCTGCCGCGGTGCGCGTGCCCTCCCGGGTGGGCGGGCCCGCTGTGCCAGCACCCGTACGAGGACACCTGCGCCGGCGGGCCGTGCGGCCCGCACGGCACCTGCGCAGACCACGTCCTGCCCGACGGCGGCGCAGGATACGAGTGCACGTGCGAGGCGGGCTACGGCGGCGCCCGCTGCGAGGTGGAGGTCGACACGTGCGAGGAGAACAACTGCGGCCGCGGAGCCACGTGCCTCAGAGGCCTGCACCACTACTCGTGCATGTGTCCACACAACACCACAGGCCTATACTGCCAGTAAGATACATATATAATATACAACACCACAGGCCTATACTGCCAGTAAGATACATATATAATATACAACACCACCGGCCTATACTGCCAGTAAGATACATATATAATATACAACACCACCGGCCTATACTGCCAGTAAGATATATATATACAACACCACAGGCCTATGCTGCCAGTAAGATACATATATAATATACAACACCACCGGCCTATACTGCAAGTAAGATACATACAGTAATAATATACAACACCACAGGCCTATACTGCCAGTAAGATACATACAGTAATAATATACAACACCACCGGCCTATACTGCCAGTAAGATACATATATAATATACAACACCACAGGCCTATACTGCCAGTAAGATACATACTGTATATAATGGGAGAGTGTTTTTTGCAGGTCGTTGGTCCGAGTGTATCAAAAAAGCAACTGGGTTAAGGCAGTGGAAGCTTGTGATTGGCTTCACGGAGGTGACGAAAGTCGGGGGGACGGAGATACACCTAAACCCAACCTTGACCCGAACCCTAACCTCAGTAAAACTAACGCTGGTGAATGCTAACCTGGTGAAATGCTAACCTGCACATGCTGGTGAATGCTAACCTGGTGAATGTTAAACTGGTCGGACCAACGGTGCTTAACCCAGTTGCTTTGTTGATACACTCGGACTGAAAGACCTGCAAAAAAACACTCTCCCGTATATAATACTACTTCTTCCACCTCTGTCAATAACATTTCACAAACAGAAACAAACGCGCTCGCTGGTGTAATCTATGTGAATCATTCACGAAATGTTTCTTCCGCAGCGAGCAGATTCAGGAACTCCCGTGGTACATCGAGTCCATCCCGTAAGTAACGCTACAGAATTTATTGAAACTATTTGAATCCTCCCTGAATCGGATCGGGCGGTGCCAGGCTGACATGAAAGTCACCCGAGCCGAGCGCAAACCAAACATAAAATGACTTGTCGTTTAGTTCTACAGGATCTCTTCACCACTAGTCCCTCCCTAACGTTTTAGTCTAGTTTTTATTTGTTGACAAAATGGACAATATATTTAGTCTTAGTTTTAGTCATCATAGCATATTTCTTTATTTACAGTAGTTGTTGTCAGTGAAAAAAGGTAGTTGACAAACAATCTTTCGTCATAGTTTTATCGTATCGTGGAGATTTAATTTATCGTGATATCGTCCTCCTGTCTCCTCGGTCATGCACTGGGATCAATTCACCTTTTATTTGCTGAGCTGCATATCCGGTACCACTTAAACCCTCTGTAGGCCTAATTGGTAAAAGGTACTCATAATATACGTACTTGATACAGTCTTTTTTTCCACACTCTATCAAATGTCTTAGCCGATCTACAATCTCACAACGTGTTGCGACACATTGTGAGCTTGTAGATCTGCCATTTTTTTTGGCATATGTTCCGCCCCAGGATAATGGATTTTGATTATCGCGGTAATATCGTAAACCGCAATAATCGCAATATGACATTTTCATATCCCATCCCTAACTGTGTGTCTCCTATAGGTTTCCTTCGCTGCCCGTCTCCGTGTGCCAGGGGAAGAAGAGATGGAACTACAGCTGTTTCAACGGAGGGAACTGTTCTGACGTGGAGGACCTGTGTGAATGTCTGCCAGGCTTCATAGGACAATGGTAGGATATACTGTACATCATGTTGTATTTTATTCTTATCTTTTATTAGTCAATGTTTATTGCAGGGTTCCCACGGTCGTGAAATTCCTGGA
Source organism: Nannobrachium achirus (assembly GCF_963921795.1). NCBI lineage: Eukaryota > Metazoa > Chordata > Actinopteri > Myctophiformes > Myctophidae > Nannobrachium > Nannobrachium achirus. The sequence goes on along the minus strand of NC_137814.1, from coordinate 56,371,293 downwards.
AATATTTTGAAATTAGAAAAACATTTTTCCAGTACTGGAAAGGTTTTGGAATTGATCAAGGGTCCTGGAAGGTCCTGGAAAAAAACAGCTATGCATTGTCTTTGGTTATTGATTTTGTTAATACCTCTGAAGTGACAAATTAAACACGGGCCAAATTGTCAAATATATAGAGGCAGAAATTGTGAAAATAGCCGATCTACTGTCTTTGGGCATTGCGCATAGGAGTAAGCGACTTGTTATTGAGCTGAATTATTGTTATATAGTCCTGGAAATTGGGTTAAATATTCTGGAAAAGTTTTGGAAATTAATTGGTAAAAATGTGTGGGAACCCTGCTTATTGTCTCCGCCAGGCCGAAAGGCATGGCAGAGACTATGTTTTGGCAGCAAAACTGTGCACACACACGCTCCCTAGGGGCCAGAGTAGAACCTCTGCCCCCAATGTTTTCACATGGGCCTGTTATAATGCCACCAGGAGGCGGATTCTTAGACAGTACTCCTACAGATTTTGACCAAACATCACGCAAATCGGTACATGGTATCTCTATAGTCATTAAACGAAACCGATTTTTCATATCGATTGGCTAAGATTGTCTCAAAGTTCGCGGGAGTGCTCCGTTTTCGAACAAAAATGACTCAAATCGGGAACACAGCGTGCGATTTTTCCGTGAACCTTTGCCCGCACATCCCCAGTATTCAGAGGAAGAAATGCCACTTGAACATCTTTCAAATCAGCCTCATGGTGGCGCTATAACAGGCTGATTCCCTTATCGGTTCCTTCATTGCCAGGTGCGAACGCTACGTAGATAGGTGTGCCTCCAGTCCCTGTCAGTACGGAGGCTACTGCTTCAACCAGGCGGACAGCTTTAAGTGCGTGTGTGACGTGAACCGCAAGGGCGAGATGTGCCAGATCGACTTCAGTGACTTCTACTTGTACGTGTTCCTGGGCGTGTGGCAGAACATCTTCCAGCTGTGCTCCTATCTGCTCTTACGCAGCGTCGACGACGACATCCCCTGGATCGACTGGGATTGGGTTAATTATGACGATTAGGCCACGATTTAGGCCCCGTGGTTCTCAAACGTTTGTCATGTCAATGACTCTCAAATTAACACATGCTCTGACTCCCGACTTGTGAAGCAGACTGCCAGAGTCGGATTTTTCGTACCTTTTTAACGTGGGGTGTGCGTGTCCATCGTGCGCAATAGTGCACCACGCTCGTGCACGCCACCGTTCACAGCTTCCAAAGACCCAAGAATTCACTTGTAAATCTGTGGCTCCGTTCCCGAGTTAGCCGCAGCCGTGTTTACACAGTAAGCAAACGCAAACAGGATCAGGAAGTCGATAATCTGTTATAATCGATAGTCGATAACGGAAATGTGTCCGTTTCCGGCGGAAACCGGAAGCACTTTTTTTAGGGCACTTAGGATCAAAAATGGCAGGGAATGTATATGAATTTGGCCATGGACCTTCATTTGAAAATAGGATCCCTGGGGGTCCCCATACCTCACTTGGAGGACTAACGTGGATTAAACGTGTCCTTCACAGTGACCAGAGCCGTCTATTAGAGAGTTACACCACCTCTGTTCACTTCATCTGGCCAGGTCTTCTATATAGACTTCTATAGGCGAATAGTGACAAAGCGCTGAAACGGAAGTTCACAGAGTGCATTGGAGTCTATGGACGTTTGTCACTATTTCGAGTTACATGAACCACGTGACCGGCACTGTTTTCTGCCCCCGCAATGGTGCAACTCTCTAACAGATGGCTCTGACAGTAACCGTCGAGGTGATGATAAACAAATCCCAGTGAATGCCCACCCTACTACTGCAATACTGCAAGGGAAAACCTGGCTTGGTTGGGACTGTATACGCAACAACCATGCAGTTGTTTTATTTGTTCCCCAATTCACACATTGTTGATTGATATTATTCATGGTTAATATTATTCAACTTTGTTTTTTTACAACAAGGGTTCATATTTTAGATGCATGCCCCCAACCTGGGGGCATGCATGCAAACCAAAATCGTTAAAATCACAAAAACGATAGAAGGAAGCAAATTAAAACATTTTAACACGCATCTTTTCTTTTCTCTAATGATGAACCCTTGTTGTAAAAAAACAAAGTTATCCTTTAAAGGGGGTTCAATTCCAAGATCAAACCAACAGAACTAGAGGGAAATGCAATAAGGGATTGTATGCAATAAAAGTAGGACATACTGAATGTTATAGTAACTACTGATGTGTTCTGACGAAGCTCAGCAATGAAATAGAAGTGGAAAACGTTATCTGTTGTGAACAGATGTACCTGCTAATGCATAGCATGTTGCACAAGTTGATGTGACCCAAATATTAATATTCATAGGAAGAATATATTCAGTTTTCATAATACTGAAACGAATACACTTGTAAAGTTATGGTGCCTTACATTGCTGTGTTTCTAAAACATTGAATGTTTTATGATGTATACCTAATCAGACCTATTATCTTTCACGTGTTTAGTATTTCTATTGGGCACAAAACTGGCCTCATAATGTAAATAACTACAGCTGGAAAACTGCATTCATGAATAAAAAATATATTTTCTCTAATGATGTAATCAAGTCAAAATCATAGAAGATAACTTGATCTGTGAGACAAAGACATGCAATAAACGTATACAAGAATGCAAACTGAGTGGTTTATAATTATGACCTAGAAATGTTATACTTATTTCATCCGAGTAACAAGATGCCAACCTTAACATAGGCCTAACTAGAAAAGCACAGGTCAGGTGGGTTACTTTGGGCCAGCAATGTTCAGAATTCATCAATCAGAATGGACTATGAAAGATCAGACGGATCCGTCTTGATCACTTGACTATACATAGAGATAATGTGTACCGATTTGCGTTATGTTTGGACAAATTATCTTTGGCCTCCTGGTGGCGCTATGGCAATGTTAAAAGGGTGGCATTTGTTCCTCAAGGTAGTGTGTATGCACATGCAAAGATGTGTGCATGATTTGTCTTGATTGCATGACTATAGAGATCATGTGTTCCAATTTGCGGGAAATTTGGATTAAAACTGAAGGAGTAATATCCAAAAATGAGTTTTACATAAGTCGGCCTCCTGGTGGCGCTATAAAAAGCAGATGTGAAAAATGCAGGGCAAAGGTTTGGCCTCTAGGGAGTGCATATACAAAGTCGTACACAGATCATTGCAGTTATAGGTAAAAACACAAATTTGCCTGTTATATCGCCACCATGAGTTTGTTTTGAACATTTTTTCAAGTGGCATTTCTCTATCCATCCATCCATCCATCTTCAACCGCTTATCCGGAATCGGGTCGCGGGGGTAACAGTTCCAACTGAGACCTCCAGATTTCCTTAAATGGCATTTCTTCCTCTGCCTGCAAAATTGCACAGAAATTTTACACCCTGTTCATGAATTGAAATTATTTTTTTACGGAGCACTCCTGCAAATTTTCGATCTTAGCCAATCAGGATGGAATACATTTTTGAGTATTGTCAAAAAAATTGTTTAGCAAAAATCTGCCTCCTGGTGGCGCTACAACAGGCTGATCTGCAAAGTTTTATGCAAGAGGTACTGCTCTAGTAGTGTGTATGGACAGTTCCACTGCAAGGCCCAATGGTGCCAGAGATAGGTACTGCTCTAGTAGTGTGTATGGACAGTTCCACTGCACGGCCCAATGGTGCCAGAGATTAGCTGTTCACAGACAGACTGAAAGACAAACATAGCTGCTCAGGACGTGGAACTTATAGATAGATAGAATAATCGCTAAGAAAAGAATGAACATTTTCAGCCCTAATTACCTGTCCCATTCCCTTATCGATTCCTTCATTGCCAGGTGCGAACGCTACATAGATCTATGTGCTTCCAATCCCTGTCAGCACGGAGGCTACTGCTTCAACCAGCTCAACAGCTTTAAGTGCGTGTGTGATGTGAACCGCTCGGGCGACCTGTGCCAGATCGACGCCAACGACTTCTACCTGTACGTGTTCCTGTTCATGATCCAGTACGTCTTCCAGATCTGGTCCTATTACCTCCTGCACATGGACGACGGCCCCGAAATCGACTGGGGATGGGGATATTATGATTAGGCCATGGTTTAGGGCAGTGTTTCTCAACCTGTGGGTCGGGTCCACACATTTTTATAATTTCTCTTTTCTTTTTTGTGGCGAGGGGTGGGGGGGCAGATGATTAACTTAATGTGCAACATTGTTTTCTCTCTCAACAGTAAACAAACCAACATAAAGTTTAAGTGTATAGAGGGTATCTGCACATTTCTAATGTGACCGTTTAAGGACTTTTTAATACCTCTAAAATTACAAATTAAACATTGACCAGATTGTCAAATATTTGCATGGCGTTTTGAACCCCAGTTAAAATATGATTATTTTGAAAAGGTTGAGAAGCACTGGTTTCTCAATTGAGTATGATTGAAATTGAAAATAAATCATTTTCATAATCCTTTCCTCGTTTTGCTGGGGACCCCCTGGAACCCACCAAGTGACCATCAAGGATGCAAATGGTGAACAAATCTCAGTGAATGCCCACCCTGCTACTGCAATAGAGAGTATGCGTTTGACATCATACTCATCATACTCGGACGTTATGCGGGAACGCCTACTGAGTGGCAAAAAACTACTTTCTGGCCTTGAAAGCCCATACATCCAAAAAGTGAAGTCCTGTCTGATTGCTTTAAACTATGTTAAACTAAGTTAAACTCACTTTGAGACGGAAAACCTTGGCTTTGTTGAGACTGTACACTACAACCATAACTTTGTTTTATTTGTTCCCCAAAATCACACATTGTTGATTTATATTTAATATATTCATGGTTAAAAAGGGAGGAGATAAAAGTAGGACTCAATAATGTACGTTATAGTAACTACTGATGTACTGACTAAGGCATGGGTGGGCAACTCTGATGATGGAGAGGGCCACTACATTTTCACACTCACTCCAGAGGGCCACAATGCATATACATAGCAAAAATAGCCGATCTACAAGCTCAAAATGCGCCGCCCTGCGACACGTTTTGAGCTTGTAGATCGGCTATTTTTGAATTAGAATCCCGAAAGGTAGATTTTTTTTCTTCTTTTGTTTTAAAATTTCAAATGCTTATATGTTCTTATGTTAACTTTATGAACTTAAATACAAATACATTGGACATAAAAAAATAACAATAACAATAACATTTTAATACTAGTCATTTAGCTACTAATATAGACTGAAGTAATTAAAGCCGGTCATTTTTTCCATGTTTGGAATTGTAACAGCTGAAATCAATAATATATCAGTACTCCAATATTAACCTGCGGGCCGCATTAAGTGAAGGTGGGGGCCGCATGTGGCCCCCGGGCCGCCAGTTGCCCATGTATGGACTGGTAATAGAAGTGAAAAACGTTGTCTATTGTGAACAGATGTAGCTGCTAATGTATAACATGTTGCACAATTTGATGTGACTTCCAAAACATGAATATAGTTATGTACATCTGGATCTGGTTTTCATACTGAAAACTATACAACTGTGAAGTCATGGTGCCTTACATTGCTGTGTTTTTACAAGGAACACATTGAATAATTGAATGTTTTATGATGTACTGTAAACTGTACCTGATCAGACCTATTATCATTCACATTTATACTATTTCTATTGGGCACACAACTGGCCTCTTAATGTAAATAACTACAGCTAGAAAACTGTATTCATGAACAAAAAGATATATTTTCGCTACATGATGTAACCAAGTTAAAATTGCAGAAAATAACTTGATCTGTATGACAATGATGTGCAATAAATGTATAAAAGAATGCAAACTGAGTGAACATCAACTTTATTTTGTATTAAGGTGCGTACCATGACAATCATTCAGTCACTCACTGGCTGAATCATTTGAGGTAGAAAAACTTCAGACCACAATGAGATACAGTATTTCTATAAACTCTTTTCTTAAAGTTTTTTTGTTTTACTCCTCGGGAACAAAAAATTCGTTACAGCAGTGGATAGTAACCAAGGGTAACCGGTAATGTCGCCTGGAAACAGGGGGTGCGTTCGGCAATGCGCACCGGGTGGGGCAGCGGTGCGCTTTCTCAGTCTGAACTCTAAAGGTAAACTTTCTGAAAAGCAGTAGTTGCTAACGTAACGTTGCTATTGATGTTTATACACTTATACACTAGGGTAAATTATTTAAATTGAATTAAGCATTTCTGAACGCACCCCCCGTTTCCCCCCAGTACGACCTTCATTCCGGTGACTACTGGTATTCTAACCAAGTACATTTACCTGAGTACTTAATAATATCGTAAATGTAACGTGTCAAAATAAAATAAAAACAAACTGAGGAAGAGGACGTTTTATCAAACGCATAAACTTTTAATATTAATAAACATTGAAATTAGGTGAGGCCACACAGCTCTAAAACAAACTGGTGTAATGAAAAACAACGTCACCTCACTACAGTCAGCCACACTAGAACATTGTGTTCTGCATAAATGTATTTGGCACACTGACACATGTACTCTGCAAGTAAATCGTGTCATGCCGCATTAATACATTTCACAGTTTCTGGATTTCAGATTCTCAATTTTCGAAGGGTTTCAGATAATAGGTCCTCAGAACCTAATTCGGGTCCTGGTCTGAACTTATCAGTGGCTATTTAAACAAAAACAAATATATCGTCGTTGTCGGGTGGAAACCTTGTATGTCCAAAACCGTTTGTTTGTATTTATGATTTAAAAAAAATGATTTAAACTAGTGAAAACAGCAAATCTACAAGCACACAACGCCTCGTGGTGCGAGGTGTTGTGTGCTTGTAGATCTGCTGTTTTCACTACTTTTGTGCGACGGCCTTGTATGATGAAGCAGGGCTTAATAGGGAACGTTTTGGACATACAAGGTTTCCCCCCCCGACGACAATGATATCACAAAACCTTTTCTTCATCTTTTAGTTTAAATCGGCCTCGGGTCTAAAACGAACAGGTTAATCTACTTGGATCTTACAGTCGCACAGCTCTTTGTAAATTCTCTGTCGCACCCGAGGTATGTGATTCTGGGAGAAGTCCAGAGGCTTTCCCAAGGCAAGGCACCTACAGTACTGAGAGAGAGAGAGAGAGAGAGAGAGAGAGAGAGAGAGAGAGAGAGAGAGAGAGAGAGAGAGTAAATTAAATTAAATTATGCATCATGAGTCAGTTTGTGGAATAACAGTGTAAAGGTGGTTGCACACTGCACTGCGTGTTTTCGTTGCGTTTTGGGACTCAGCGCAACAGCTGCGAAAATCGGAAAAAATCAACCCTGGTCCGAAAAAATAAATACGAAACGGGCGGCACTGTGCAAACGTGATTGACATAACGTGAGGTTGATTTTTTTATTCACGCAATCCGAAATTCACTCCGATATTCGGCCCGAAAAACGCAGCAGTGTGCAAAGACCTTTAGTCAATACAAGCAATATTCAGCAGACAAAGGGAGCAGATGAGGGGCATTAACAATTTAACAGATTAATAAAGACTAGTTTGTGGTTTACAGTCTGGTAAATCAAAAAATATCTATATTCAAAAACATAAAATAAGAAATATGGACTTAGAGACTGTTATTCGTCTCAGGTACTCAATTACAACTGCTGCTTCTTGTTTGAATGTCGGGGGCACCGATGTAAAAATGTGTCGTTCGTGAGCGAACAAATCACAAGAAAGAACGTGAACGAAATGACCAGTTTTGCCCACCGGAAGTGGCGTTTCCATAAACTTAATCGAATTAGGGAAGCGAATTATCATAAATACGCATTAAGACAAAGCGAATTTAGCATGTTTCCATTTGCGGGTGTCATTCGAATTAGCGACGTCGCAAGAGTTGATCGGGCTGATTTTTTTCAGACCGAACCTGAGCACTGCACCGTCTGCACGTCTGACTGCTGTCACTTGGTCGCTGTCTAGTAGTGGGAAGAAGGGATTATCAGTCGTCATCATCATGGCCCCAAATAACTTTTAAATATAATTGGCAACGAGTCTCTTACGAAATTGTCAAGAGTTCCTCTCAATACATAAAGCTACCGATTCACCGGGAAAACCGCAGTCACGTCGCTGCACAGTGGAAGTTTCAGCGTCCTCTGGAAGGTCAAGTGGCCGATCTGCAAGCTCACAACGCGGCGCGGAGACGTGGATGCGAGCTGCTGTGCCTGTGAGCTTGTAGATTGGGCACTTCAGGCACGCAACACCGTGGGATGAGGAAGGGTTCACTCGCCACCGATGGCTTGAGGTGAAAACGGGAGGAATTTTCACTCCGTGTGTAACAAACAACAGGTTTGTTTTGTGTGGGCTAACGCTATACCATGGACAAAGTGGCAGGGGAAATGGACCTAGAACGTCATACTTTATTCGAATGTATTGTCTGACCCGTTTCCATTCACTTTTGCGCATTTAGTTTATTCGATTAAGCCTCAAAATCCTCCTCCTCCAAGCGGATAATCTTTTTTGCGGATAATGAAAGTTTATTCGCATTTTGAAGTGTTTCCATAAAAACATTTTGCGACTAAGCTGTTAATGCGCAAAAAGTGGCTTTATGGAAACGCCACTAAAGTCACACCAAATACTGGGCCCTGGGTACAAGGATTCACTGTGGGCAGCCATGAATGTTAACTATTGAAAAATAGCAGATATACAAGCTCACAGCGCGGCACCAAGTGCCACACTGTGAGCTTGTACATCTGCTATTTTTGAAAATCGTGAAAATGTGTGCAAGAAACCTATGTTTCCATGTCAGTGGTGTTCAAACCTTTTCATGTGAAGGACCCCCAATGATATGTATTTGGCCACGGACCCCCATCTCAAAATATCTAGTTCCAGGGACCCCCCAGAAGCAACATTTTAGTTACAAATGTTCGCTTAAAAAATACATATATTCAAAGATTTGCACACATTTTCACGACTTTTCAAAAATAGCAGATCTACAAGCTCGCAGCGCGCACTGCACTCGGTGCCGCGCTGCGAGCTTGTAGATCTGCTATTTTTCAATAGCTAAAGTCCACCTTGGGCCCTAGTAACTCAGTCCCACTCCCCCCCCTTGTGACCACAGTGTCCACTACAGCAATGGTACAGAGCATTACTGAAGCCACACACAGACACAGCTAACTCTCATCTGTTCACATCACATCAGAGAAACACGGCCATACCTCCAAGACAAACACACCGCAGTCGTTCTCATTGGTCTGTTGTGGAATCCCCTGTAAAACAACAGAGAAAACAGGTATTATTATTATGCTCCTAAATTACCCTCCTCTGCAGCATGGGGCACATTCAGCAGAGCTCCACCAGGTGGTGCTCTAGGGCTGAGGGACATCGCCAATGACAAGCCCCTGTGCTGAGAAGGTGGAGCATAACACTTTTATAGGGGCTGCAATTATTGGTTATTTCCATAGCGATTATTGTATTCTTTTGTTTGTTTGTTTTTTATATCAACAAATCAATTACTGTATATTTCCAAAAAGTAGCCCGGGGGGAAATGGTGTTAGCCGGGGGTCTGACCCCATTTTTCATAACGCCATTCAAATAGACACAAATAAATGTGCAAATAGCCACCAGGTTCTTTTCAACAACTGGGGTCCTAATCGATTTTACCTATTAAACGCCCGGGCTACTATTTGGAAACATACTTAAGCTTTATTTTATACTTCGCAGAGTGACTGGTGTCATGCAGAAATAATGAAAATAGCTGATCTACAAGAGAGCTGGTATTTTCACAATTTTGCTTTTTTCTTTTTCATGTTTTTGAAGCTTTTCACCTAGACTAACATGCCCAAAGGATGGCTCAATTGTTAATCAATGATTTTATTAGATTAGAGAATATAGATGTTTACATGTGATTGGTGTCATGCAGAAATAATGAAAATAGCTGATCTACAAAACAGCTGGTATTTTCAAAATGTTGCTTTTTTTCATGTTTTTTAAGCTTTTCACCTAGACTAACATGCCCAAAGGAGAGCTCAATTGTTAAACAATGATTTTATTAGATTAGATAATATAGATTTTGACATGATAGATTAGTTTGATATAACTATACCCATTATGCAGAGTTGCAGACAAGGTGAAGCAACATACCTCCTTGACTGACATAGTCCAGTCTTTTTGCAACGTAGTTTTCCGTCTCTCCTTTGCCTCCATTCTCAGGTAGCTCATGACGTCCTAAAGGTAACAGTAAAGTGACAATTAAAATGTTTAATACCTACAAAAAGTAATCGACAAAACTATACTGTAAAAAAAAAAGCAACAAAAGAACATCAATATAAAAAAGGCAAACGTTGTGAAAATCGCTATCTACAAGCTCTGTAGATCTGCTATTTTCACAATATTTATCTGTGGAACCAAGACAAAGTAAAAGTAATTCCTCAACTCCTACAATTCCATAAGCACTTGGAATTAGCCCTATTCACGGCCCGCCCACTCAGCATCCCCCTGGTGCTGAAGTCACGTTTTGAAGGGTAAAACCCTGCTAAAAGCCCATAGAGTTAACACAGAAATCGCAAATTTAATGCAATTTCCGGATAGTAAAGTATAAAATACGGCTAGCATGATCAAGAACACAAGATAGTAAAAGGCACAAAGCATTATAATTTACTTTACCGTTCAAAATAATTATTTGTTGGCTTTAAGTCCAGCTATTTCTATTATAGTTTCCCCTTCTAAACTGACGTCAGCACCAGGAAGTTGCTGAGAAATTTGCTCAGTGGGCAGGGCGTGAATAGGGCTAATAACTAGAACTGCACTCTGTCGAGGTGCCAACTTGCTTCTTGAGCACAACCAGGCCATACATGGTCTACTTGTACGCCAGCAGAGCGCGCCATGAGGTGTGCTCACCACTGGCATCAACACTGGCGATGCCAATGACATCACCACTGGCATCACCAGGAACGCCAGTCCCTCATTGGCTGTTAATGATGACGTTGCCAGAAATGCTGGTCCCTGATTGGGCAAGGGGCTTAAACACGGGCAGACACTGACATACATACGCAGCCGAACACAGTACTTGAATGTTGAATGTCTTCAACATTTTCAGGCCAAGGACCCCTTAGTCGAGAGAGAGATGAAGCAGGGACCCCCACAACCCATAGATTCCATATAGTTTCATTGTTTGACAGCACAATCATCAGTGTATTTTGGGTTCATGTAAATTTGTGTTTCCAGATATTTAACCACTTGAACCGTCAATACTTAATAAACCTGACCTTTCACTCTGTACTTACTCTGCTCTTTTTCCCCTCTACACGAAACCTCTTTGCCGAAAATAAAGCTTGTAGATCTGCTATTTTTGGCTAAGGTTCTCCGAATATGGACGCTAGGGTTCAAGTGGTTAATATAGAAAAGGAGGAAAAAAAGCTTCTATCACACAAAGATTTGGAGGACCCCCTGTAGTAACTCTGAGCCCTAGGGGTCCCAGACCCCCTGTTGAAGACCCCTGCTCCATGCCATTAGAGCAAACGTCCATGCCATCATGTCATCCTTACCCGTGCCACCCTCTTGAACACGGTGCCCTGGGAGTCGTAGAGGTGCAGCCTCTTCTCCACGGTGTTGACGGCCACCAGGCACCAGTGGACGTCCAGGTGGACGGGGACCAGCAGCAGCTGTTTGGAGAACACATCCACCTGCAGGACCACAGAGAAACACCAGCGTTAAAAACCCATTCAGAACGGGTACAAATTAGTGTGTATCATTATTTTATGCTTTAACGATTGAAAAATAGCAGATCTACAAGCTCACAGCGCGGCACCGAGTGCCGCGCTGCGAGCTTGTAGATCTGCTATTTTTGAAAAATCTTGAAAATTAGAATTTTGACCCGATTCTATAAGTGTCTTTTGAATCCTTCTATGTTTTCTTTTGAAAAACCTATCTATGTCAGCAATCTGGCCAGCCATCGCCAAAGAAAAGGTCCTTTTCACTCAACTGGAGCTCAGTTAGTCTGTTCTTGAGAGACTACTATGTCAGTGGTTCTCAAACCTTTTCATGTGAAGGACCCCCAAAATTATATGTATTTGGCCACAGACACCCATCTCAAAATATTTAGTTCCAGGGACCCCCCAGAAGCAAAATTTGAGTTACAAACGTTCGCTTTGAAAATACATATATTCAAAGATTTGCACACATTTTCACGACTTTTTCAAAAATAGCAGATCTACGCTGTGAGCTTGTATATCTGCTATTTTTCACTGGTTAAAGCATTCAATAATTCTAGGCCTAAATAATGATGTTAAACTAAAACAGATCTACCATAGCCTGACACTCAGCCAGAATTTACATTTCGTTTCACTCCATTATTCGGTCTGAAAGCCCTTCCTACTGCAGCCGTTACTGGGATGGCCGCTGCCAAAGAGGCAGTCTTCTGTGTTCGGGCAGAAACCTCTTATCTTCATATTTAAATTTGTTGTCTTTTTTCGTAAATGAATGGCTTACTTGATCATACAACGCAATAAACGCTAGAAATTAGTCAAACTAAGCCCCACGACTACATTTCCCACAAACGCGGCTAGTAGGGACAGTGATTTCAGACCCGGAAGAGTCCCGGAAGTGTAGTTTCCGACTTTTAAGGCAGAATTCATTCAATGTTCTCCAGAAACAGGCTATATGAAATATGAATGAATATCATAAACGATTCAGAGCCACTCCCCCCTGACAGAAATGCCCGGATGATGTGTTTATTTTTGGAACACCGTTTCCCCTATGGGGATTTCAACACAAAAAATGTAAAATAAAAAATTCAAATAACAACGGGACCCAGGGGGATAGCGCCCTCTAGCGGCAGTGACATCAGAACTTCAATGGTCAGTGCAGTGGTAGGGGGTCCCGACTGGGGGTCCCGACTTGTGGATCGGGACACCTCATTATTTTGGCGGGGTCCCCAGATTAACTTAATGAGCAACAACCCATCATAAAGTTGAAGTGTATAGAGGATATCTATTCTGCACATTTCTAAAGTGACAATTTAAGGACTTTTTAATACCTCTAAAATGACAAATTAAACATTGGTCAAATTGTCAAATATTAAGAGGCAGAAATTGTTGTGAGGCGTTGCAAGCATGTAGATCTGCTAATTTCACAATAGAACCGTGTTATACAAAATATAATGCCTCAACTCTCGTCAGGGTGTGTGGGGGGGCAGTCCCCAGTTAAAATATGATTATTTTGGGGGGGGGGGGGGGAGGGGGGGGTTGCGGTCTGAAAAGGTTGAGAGCCACTGGTCTATTGTAAGCAGCGTTTGGACAGTTCATCATAGCGGTAAACAGACCTGTTTTGTCCACCTCCTGACTCCCTCGTAGCCTTTGTTGATGAGCTGTCGGTGGAAGAAGCTGTTGAAGAAATGGACCTAAGGAGTGGAAAAATTAAATTCTATTAGTTTGATTGAAGCAAAGAAATGAAAGGACATTGGTGTTTTTAACTGCCGTTCCTTTCCAGTCCAAACTATGAAGCACAAGGGTCCTATCTTGCCCCTTACGCTTAACTTTCTTGACTTTTTTTTTTACTATTTTGAAAAACATTTAGAAATAGTTCAAATATATAATTAATATAAATAATATTTTCGGCTCTAGGTGTGATAAAGCTACGTGGGTCAGACAAGATTTTGCAAACAATTCCTAGCGTTAGGATTAATCAATAAACAAATCAATAGGATAATTGGTAGTTGCAGCCCTAGTTCTCAACTTCAAGTAACTGAAGAACTAGAGTCTAGTTCTGCTTAGATGAATCCTATCTACCTGTCTAGTTACTAGACCGATAGGATTCATCTAAGCAGGATTGAATGTATGCTAAAACATTAATACAAATCATTTAAATGCTATTTGTCTCCTGTCTACTAACATATAATGTATGTAGCACTGAAAATTACCTTGTGACGGGAAGACTCCATAATCAGTTCTCCATACATGTTGATGACCTTGAAGAATGAGAACCACAATGAGTTACGAATCTCAAACCATGCAAAATCAGCTTCCACTTTGAGGCTTGTGTTCTGACTTGCAAGACAGTCCCCAAAAGATCAAGGACCCTTTCGGGTCCATTGGGTATCAATTGTACACTCTCAGAGTTACAGTACAGTCCTGTAAGGGTACATTTTTGGAACGTTGCAACATTGTTTTCTCACTCAAACCAAACCAACATAAAGATTAAGTGTATAGAGGGTATATGCACATTTCTAAAGTGACAATTTAAGGACTTTTTAATACCTCTAAAATGACAAATTAAACATTGGCCAAATTGTCAAACATTAGAGTCAGAAATTGTGAAAATGGCCATCCGTGAGCATGTAGATCGGCTGTTTTCACAATAGAACCGTGTTATACAAAATGTAATGCCTCAACTCTTAGTGCTCGTCAGGGTGGGGGATCCCCATTTGAAATATGATCATTTTGGGGGTCGCGGCCTGAAATGGTTGAGAACCACTGCACTAGAACAGTGGTTCCTAAAAGTACTAGAACACCCACCTGGTCATTGAGCCAGTTGTCATTCTCCAGTGAAGACAGATCTTCCAGTGTCAGCAGGTGTTTTTTGTAGACCACCTGGAAGTCAGGAACCGGTCTCCTCATGACATGAACTTGATACGCTGCTGCCACCATACAGACCCAGTTCTTCCTGTGGGGATATGAGAAAACCTTATTCTACTGCGTCCCCAAGGAGGCCCAATGTAGTGCAACAAACCGAATGAGTTAAGAGGGAGACCACTATACAGTGCAAAATAATTGTTTCAATGCCTTTAAAGTGAAATGAAGAAAGTTGCCAGCACTCAAAGGAATCTCCTTTTTACAAAAGTTTTATTTACCTCATACAGGCTCTAACACGAAACACGGACGCGTTTCGACCGTTCAGGTCTTCATCAGCGAAAAACTTTTGTAAAAAGGAGATTCCTTTGAGTGCTGGCAACTTTCTTCATTTCACATGTTCTTTCGAGCCGTGCACCGAAAAGACTGTATCTAAATTGGAGTGCTGCGGGCTTTCTTCTTTGTTGCAGGCGTCTCTCTACATGCCTTTAAAGTAAAAGTTTTTCTTTTAGTTTTTTCTTCCTATGGGGATGACAAAAACGTATTCTCCCAAAACAGACAGACAACCTCAAAACAATGTCATGCCGTACTTTTTATTTCTGTTTTATCTATTAGTTTGGTCATTAACCTGTTTGGTGCCAACCCCGAGTTTCCCGAGTTTGTATTGGTACCCCTACCCCCCTGTGCCAACCCTGAGTTTCCAGAGTTTGGGCGTTTTTTTTTCAAAAAAGTTTTTTGGACCTAAACATTTTTTATTAGGCATGATCGCGATCGCGAAATTGCATGTTTAACCCCCATACCAACCCCATCTTTCACACGTGGCAGCCATGTTTGTTTACATTTGAAGAAAACATAATGGCTGCTAGCTCATGAATGCCTGAACGGATTTCCAAGCGGATTTTTTTGTTTGAAAGTTGTGAACATCATGCACACGTGTGGTGCATGATTAGGCATGGGCGTGCATGATCCGTGCACTATGAATTACATGGAAGTCTATGGAAACCATGGCAACAAGGACTTCAAAAGATACTTAATTGATGGCAACATAAGTGTTAAGATTCACAGAATGAGGTCTGCACTGCCGAAAACATCACGAAAAAATGGCCATTTGTATATTCACTGTCCCATTGTCTTCACTATACAGGAAAAGAACAATCTGCTTTAAGTAGCATGTGAGGGGTCACACTAGGGGTTCTTCATGATTCTGAATCCATTGCAAGCATTTGTTTTGCATGAAAAACATTCATTGGGCTAAAAACGGCACCACAAAACTTTTTTGATGAGTCATCACTTTTCACAGTTTTGTGGGGACGGCCATGTTTTTAGAAAAGTCTGTTTATCTCAAATCTTTTCCCAGATGCATTTTTTGGTCAAAACAAGCTTTTTTTCTATGGACCCTAACTAAAGACCGGATGATCGGTTTTCCAACGTCAGTCACCTCAATTGACTTTCATTGGAGTCCATCCTAAACTTGCTCCTCAAGTGGCTCAGTGTGTCCGTCCTCTGCAGCGCAAAGAAACTCCCATACCTTCTGTAGAAGCCGTCAAGGAACTCTACAAAGAGAATGCAATACAGTAACAGTTTAACAGCAACAATGAAAGAGACAGCCATTGTCAAACTTTGCGAGCATATTTCTAACAATCCTCAAGGAACACCCAACCAATATACAGAATACCGTAGCTGTAGGGCAGAAACCTCCCATCGCCATGATTATTTTAACTTTTTGTGTTGTTTTGTCGTAAATGAATGGCCCACTTGATAATACTGCGGCGTCACACAAAAGTATCCAAAACAGCAGATCTACAAGCTCTAAAAGCGGCACGAAGCAACGAGTTTTGAGACTGTCGATCAGCTATTTTTTCCATTTCTGAATTTGAATCCTGAAAGGCAATAGTTTTGGACATATGAGGTTTCCACCCGACAGAGACGATATATTGTACTATACGTATATACCGGTATATTCTACCGGTGCTGCACAAGAAGAATAGCTTATCTACGAAGCTCAAGTTTGAGCTTGTAGATCAGTGCAACTAAGTATATAAATCCCTTAAAGGACAACTTTGTTTTTTTACAACAAGGGTTCATATTTTAGATTGTAATTAGAGAAAAGAAAACGTGAGTGTTAAAATGTTTTCATTTGCTTCATTCTATTGTCTTATCGCGTTTACCGTGCTAAAATGTGGGGCATGCGTACGTATGGGGGCATGCGTACAAGTGGCTAAATATGTCTTTTTAGACACAATAAAGCCAGCAGTTTCTTTATTGCTATTTACAGTAACACTTCTAGCCCCCATAAGTCACATCCAACCATGAAAGGTTGCATTGTATCTTGGGAATGGGCTTATTCTGTGTAAAATGACATATTTAGCCACTTGTACACATGCCCCCAACCACTGAAATAAGAATCTCTAAAACAATAGAAAGAAGTAAATTAAACCATTTTAACACTCATCTTTTGTATTATTTAATTACAATCTAAAATATGACCCCTTGTTGTAAAAAACTAAAGTTGTCCTTTAACAGTCATAATTTCATTTCAAGCTTTTTTTGTTATAATATGTCTACATTTTTAAACATTTCCCACGGACCATAATGGTCCATGGTCCTGGTTGAAAAACAGTGGAAACATGTGGAAAAGAATATCTTTCCATCGATCCATAAAATAGCTGGTATACCAACCATGTATTTCCTTTCTCAGCTCTTCAGTTCGACACTGGGCGGCTGGAGACGGCTCCTTCTTACGACGAGCCTTCTGACAGGGGACACTCGTCCCACCGGTATGAGTGTCTGTGTTGGGCTCCCGAAGTGTGAGCGAGACAGTACGCTGCACAGGACGGCGGCTTGCTTCTCCGTGCCTAATAATAATGTCTCTGTCCACACTGCAGACCTTCACGGTTTGGGAATCATTACATGATGACGGGGCAGTTGAGCCCGTACGTTTACACAACCGAACAGAGCTGCCTTTCCCATCAGCCTGTCCCGTCTTGTTTAGTCCACTTTGACCGGCAGCAGCGCTACGACTAATATCTGTGGTCGTTAAGGATTCTGCCCTGACCTCTGGTGTACTCGTCGCCGGGTCCAGGAGAGAGTTCTCTTTGACAGGTCGGTCATCAGCTAGGGCTACTGTTCTTTCTGACAACTCCCTTTGGTCCTGTGAGCAGTGCCTTTCAACTTCTCCGTTGCGTTTCTTACGACAAGCCTTTTTACAGGGGACACCCGTCCCACAGGTATGAGTGTCTGTGTTGGGCTCCTGAAGCGTGAGAGTGGCAGTACGCTGCTCAGGACGGCGGCTTGCTTCTCTGTGCCTTTCAGGTGACAACAACAGCTCCTTTGGTGCCTTTTCATTAACAGGCCTAATAATAATGTCTCGGTCCACACTGCGGACATGCAGGGTTTGGGAATCATTACATGATGACAGGACAGGTGAGCTCGTACTCTGTTCACAGAACTGGACAGAGCTGTCTTTCCCATCAGTCTGTCCCGTCTTGTTTAGTCCACTTTGTCCGGCAGCAGTGCTACTACGACTAACATCTGTGGTCGTTAAGGATTCTGCCCTGACCTCTGGTGTGCTCGTCGTCGGGTCCAGGAGAGAGTTCTCTTTCACCGGTCGGTCTTCAGCTAGGGCTACTGTTCTCTCTGACAACTCCCTTTGGTCCTGTGAGCAGTGCCTTTCAACTTCCTCGTTGCGTTTCCGTGGTCGTCTCCTGGCGTTGAGTCTGTTCAAGCGACTTTGGACCTTTCTTCGACCGCTGACGCTGGACCACCAGAGACGGCGGCATCTCACTTTCCGCCGGTTCCTCCACAACCAAAACCTGAGGTTGGTGCCGATGCGTCGTCTCTTGGGCGAGGGGTGGGAAACGCCCTTCAGAGAAGACTTCGACTTCTTTTTCCTCCTTTCGTTTACAAAGTATTTGCTTTTCTTTGGTGGCTGGGCGGTCGACGCACCATCATGGACATCTTGGCCATGGTTTAACGCTAAGGTTGGAGAGTCATCGTGTGTCAGCGAAGAGAAGTGTGGTTTATTGAGGCCTGCTTGACCTGCTACAAGGTTATTCTGAGCAGAATTTAAACGATTCCGTTTCTTTTTTGAACCGCGCTTTTTTGAACGCTTAAGTCTCAGCAGGACGTCAGGACAGCTTTTCGGATCCTCTCTGATTTCCATTGTTGAGTAGTTCTGCTTCGACTCAGCTGACGCACCACAGTCGCATATTACCTCTGTTTGAAAAGAACATAACTGTTAGGACTGTGTGAACCAGCGTTAGGCAACTTAACTACACACATTATTTAGCTTAACTACATTTCCCAGTAGCTTGTGATTAGTTTAATACTTCCAGGCAACTTGACCATGAAACCGTTGAAAATCGGTAAAAAAAACTAAGGGTATTTGTTAAATGTAGTATATCAAATAATTAAATATTAAACTATGTTTTTATATAGGATCAAAGGTTTTAAGGTCATGATTCACTGAGATCCTGGATGGCTTGGTTCTAGGCTTAACATAATTGTTATAAATATTTTTGTAAAAGTCTATGGGGAAAATGAATGAGGGATTTTTAGTGGCAACAGTAAACCACTTCCGCTGCGACGCTCGCTCAATTAGTTAAACTAAGTATTTGTCTTCACATTGTAGCTTGACATTGACAAAAGCTCAATCACCCCATTAATGATTAAATGACACAAAAGTCATAAAAGAGAAAACCTGCCCATGTTCATTTCCATCTATTCACAGCTTTTACACAGTTTCATTCAATCACTCAATTGCAACAGCACGTCCCCAGCCAAGGAGTTTACTAAGTAACTTGTATTGTAGCTGGCAACACATTTTGAAAGAGACTTTAGTGTAGCTCAGTTACTCTTTAAGAAGACTGAGGGATGGCTCAAAGTAGCTGACAGAGTACAGCATCTTGCAATGGGCCTGGTGTACAAGATACACTACACCTCCAAGATTCCCATGTACCTGACAAACTACTTCTTAAAGGTCAAGGATGTTCACGACCACAACACCAGAGGCAGCTCCACTAATCATCATCAACGTAGATTTAACACTAAACAAGGCTCTAACTCGTTCTCCTGCTACACCATCAACATGTGGAACGCCCTTCCTCAAGCCCTAAAGGAGAGCAAATCCCTAGCCTCCTTCAAAATTGGTATGAAAAGTCACCTTCAGACAGCTGCTACCCGTGACTTGTAAATAGACTAAGCCCCCATGCCCCCCCCCCTTTTTTTGTATTATTCTTTTTCTGCCTTTGTATTTTGATGTTATGCTTTTGAAACGGATATTATCCTAGATAAAGTACTATGTTCTATCCGTCTGTCTTTCAATGTTACTAGAAGCTGGGCCGCCCTTCGGGCGGCCCAGCGTCTAGTCGGCGACCTGGCCAACTCGGAACAATGTAAATAGGGAATGAATGCCCCGCCCTTTAATGCAAACCCCATTATACCTGTTTTCATAGGACCCGTTTTGACCATTTGTCTGCCTGTGTCCATTTATGCCCATATATGGAGATATCTGTCTGTCTGTCGGTGTCCATTTTATGTCCATATATGGAGATCACTGCAGTTATAGTTCTGGGTCCATTTTATGCCCATATATGCCCATATATGGAGATATCTGTATATCTGCGTCCATTTTATGCCCATATATGGAGATCTCTGTATCTGTCTGTCTGTGTCCCTTTTATGCCCGTATATGGAGATCTTTGTGATTCTGCATCCATTGTATGCCCATATATGCCATATATGGAGATATCTGTTTATCTGCGTCCATTTTATGCCCATATATGAGATTTCTGTCGCTTTTTCAAACAGATGGTCAAAACGGGTCCTATGACAACAGGTATAATGGGGTTTGCATTAAAGGGGGAACCGGCACTGTGTCTGCAACACAGTCGGAGGCACAGACAGATACAGAGATCTCCATAATGGGAATAAAGGGACACAGACAAACAGATGGAGGAGGAGACAAACTTAATGCAAACCCCATTATACCTGTTGTCATAGGACCCGTTTTGACCATCTGTTTGCCTGTGTCCATTTATGCCCATATATGGAGATATCTGTATCTGTCTGTCTGCGTCCACTTTATGCCCATATATGGAGATCTTTGACCATCTGTTTGCCTGTGTCCATTTATGCCCATATATGGAGATGGAGATCACTGCAGTTATAGTTCTGGGTCCATTTTATGCCCATATATGGAGATATCTGTCTATCTGCGTCCATTTTATGCCCATATATGGAGTATCTGTCTGTGCCTCCAACTGTGTTGCAGACACAGTGCCGGTTCCCCCTTTAATGCAAACCTCATTATACCTGTTGTCATAGGACCCGTTTTGAACATCTGTTTGCCTGTGTCCATTTATGCCCATATATGGAGATATCTGTATCTGTCTGTCTGCGTCCATTTTATGCCCATATATTATATGGAGATCACTTCATGTGGCGTACGTGATGTCAGAGCCTTTTATGAAGTGATGTCACAATGAGTCAGAGCTTTCGCCGATTTCCTCAGAAACAGCCTGATGTCAACAATCAACCCCGCATAAGGAGATTCCGAACGTTTCGCGCCGGTTTGGGAAAACCGCGCGTCGGGTCGGGTCGAGATCCGGCACTGCACTCCGTGCCGCGGCGGGGAACGCGCGTGCCGAATCTGAAGCCGGTGGGACGAACGGTTCTCGAGATACGCGGATTACAAACACACACACACACACACACACACGCAGAGACTTCTCGCATTTATAGATAGATATGAGATACTTAAAGTGTGGTTCCTGTGGAAATAAGCCTCGGCTTTCTAGGATCTCCTTTTAGTTGACCTTGTACCAGTGATTTGTACTGTCATGAAACTGTACTTTTTTCTATTGCAAACTTCTAATAAATTCTTCAATCAATCAATCAAAACTGAGTAGCTAAGCTACAGCGACATTTGGAAAGTAGCTCAAGGTTTTTATTTACTGCTCAGTGTTCAGATCCGGTCTAGAACCCGCCTACTGCATCCGCTCATTTGCAGCCTTGATCCATAAGCGTAAACCATATCCGCTCGAGACCGGATGTGTAACATGCAACGTGAACTGATCCCAGTCTGCACTAGCCTCTACACAGAGTAAGGTTTTCTAAACTCCAGGTGCAACCATGCAGGGCGTATCAACATGCTGTTTGAGGTGAGTGAATAAATAAACAGTCATTGTGAAACACACATGTTATTGAAGACCGTCACACGGATGTATTAAAGATATATAATTCCTACCACAACGTCCACAGCATTGACCAGCATGACGACCGAGGACAGCTGATGTGTTTACCTCTCTCCATGTGGCACAGTCGCGTATGTATTGCGTCACTGGCGTCACTACCAATCCGATTTCATCTGCGCGCGCGCGCGTGTGAGAGAGAGAGAGAGAGAGAGAGAGAGAGAGAGAGAGAGCGCGCGCGTGTGAGAGAGAGAGAGAGAGAGAGAGAGAGAGAGAGAGAGAGAGAGAGAGAGAGTGTGTGTGTGTGTGTGTGTGTGTGTGTGTGTGTGTGTGTGTGTGTGTGTGTGTGTGTGTGTGTGTGTGTGCGTGCGTGCGTGCGTGCGTGCGTGTGTGTGTGTGTGAGAGAGAGAGAGAGAGAGAGAGAGAGGAGAGAGTTTTGATTGATGACTTTATTAGAAGTTTGCATAGGAAAAGCTACAGTTTCATGACAGTACAGTTCACTGGTACAAGGTCAACTCATGAAAGCCGAGGCTTGTTTACATTGAGAGCATGTGTGTGCTTGTCTTTACAGAATTTAACATTGATTCTATGTAAGTTCAATCAAGTACATCAGCAATTTATAGCCAATTTGAATCATTTATTTGCAACATGATGAATTGTGCCTCCAATCAACTGCATTACCAGAACCAGAACTAAACAACCCATAGCTGGTTATTGGCCATTGTTTCCCCCAAAACATACACATTACTAGATGCACATAAACCAAAGATTATGCACAGATACAGTGCATAACATAACACCCTGGCTGGAGTTGATCAATCTGGAAGTTGTTGCCAAGATGTGGACGAGGAGGACATTCAGCCACAGACAGCCACAAAGCAAAAACATTTAAAAATGCTGGAATTTGAGTACCAATGCCCAAATGCATATAGGGCTGAAGTGGTTGCTTTATAACAATAATCAAAATCTACAAAGTAACTAGTCGTCACTAAAGTTTTCAAATAATTGTAGTGGAGTAAATGTATAATATTTGCAATTGCCTCCAAGATAGTAGTGGAGTAGAAGTAAAAGTACTGAAAATTGGAAATACTTGTGAATACTAGTGAAGTAGAAATACCACTGCCATTCATTGAGAGACTGTCACTGTTATACGTAAATCCATTCTGATCGGGGCTTTTATGATCTGCTCTCAACTTCTGATTCTAGGAACGATCCTGATGTGATATCTATTTCTCTGAAGACTTCCAGGGGATATGTCTGATGGTAAGACCTTAGAGTCATGGATGGGCCTCTGGTGATTCTTTCCTTTGACCGGCTGTTTTTCCTATGTTGGATTTCCTCCCTTTGTGTGTATTGTTTCGCCAATCCCCTATGCGGACTGCTTTTCCTTTGTGCCATGGATTGTGTCACAAAGGACAGATTGTTACCTGTGATTTTTTTTTCTTAAGTGAACCTGCTGTTGTGCTGCTACATTTTGCACATTGTTTAACCCATACTGTAGGTCAGTGTACTGTACTATGTAGGCCATCCCATGCGTTGCCACTCTTTTGCAACGTATGTAAAGCAGCAGTGCAAACTCAGTACCTGTTGCTTTTTATGCGTACATGTATACAGTATGTAGCCTGTAAAAATGTGAAAATATTTATATAATAATAATATTTTAGGACCAATCTTAGTTAAAACATAGACCATAATGGACTATGTTGTAAGGCCTCAGAGTCATGGCTTGGTCTCTTGATGGTTCTGCACCCTGACCTATACAGCAACCAAAGGGAACTCTAGTATTAATTGTCTGGATTGTGTGTCAAGGATTGTGATTTCTGACCAACGATGCACTGGTTCACTCCAGATTAGACTTTGTCAGCCTACATTTATTTTGGCTGCGATCCCAAGCCAGAGACCGCGAATGCACCACCCACACTTTGTGTTTACCTTGGCTCTGCTCTGTTTAAAGTACAAGAGATATATGGGTTGCATGGACTCCGTCTCACTTTGTAGTACCTGCACTTACTTGCCGCTTTGGTTCCCTCTGCTGCCTTGCATCTCCTTGGGTTCTAACATGACTCTCCTGGGCCTCACTGTGGTTCTGGGACTACTGGCGGGCACGCGGGCAGTGCCTCTGCTGCCCAGCGAGGTTCGCCCGGCATGTGACTCCCCAGAGGCCGAGGCTGCTGCTCTTGCTGCCCAAGACTACATCAACCACCAGCACAACCACGGCTACAAGTACGCCCTCAACAGAGTCGAAGACATCAAGATTCTTCAGCAGGTAAGCGTGCCGTTGTACAGGCGGCGCGGTTAGGGCCGCAGAGCGGTGGCTCTCAAACCGAATTGATCCTTATTTTGATCCCATTTAGTGCCAGGCATCTACAAGCTCAGAGCAGTGTGTCACAATGCTATGTTTTTAGTACTGCAGTTTTTGAATAGACAAAAATGTTTATAAGTGTTTAAACTCTTTACAGGAACCCCCTCAAGGACCTCTGTCCCACTTTGATTACCAGTGCTGTATAGAGTAAGACCGGGTTACATGACTGAATCACATGAATATGGGACCACTCTAAATGTGATTATGCACACAGTAAAGAAGAAAATCATGCACACTGTCAAGAGAATAAGTTACAAAAATCTTTATTAACAAAATACTATTTTGGTCTTTAGTCTGTTTTTAGACAGTGTGTAGGATCATTCTCAATGTGCATTTGGACTTTAATCTTGTCCTGTATGCACCTGGCGGCAACGTTTCAGGTGTACATCTGCCTTTTCTTCAATTATGTATAGGCTCTAGTGAAATCTGTGTGTGTAGTGAATTTGCAGCATGAAAAAGGTTGAGTGAAATGCCATACTATAGTCTCACTGCCTCTCCTGTCCTGATGATAGTTTTCACGTAACGCAAAGCTCCTCTGTCCTCTCTTCTCCTCAGCCTGGAGCAGATGACCTCTACATCATGGAGGTGGACTTGCTGGAGACCAACTGCCATGTCCAGGACCCCACGGCACTGGCCAACTGCACCGTCAGACCCAAGATCTTAACGGTGAGTCCACCTGCACCGTCAGACCCAAGATCTTAACGGTGAGTCCACCTGCACCGTCAGACCCAAGATCTTAACGGTGAGTCCACCTGCACCGTCAGACCCAAGATCTTAACGGTGAGTCCACCTGCACCGTCAGACCTTGAGTCAAACTGCACCGTCAGGCCTAAGGTCCTAACGGTGTGTCCAACTGCACCGTCAGACCCAAAGACTTAACGGCGAGTCCGAGCAGGGACGTGCAGAGAATGTTAGAGAGGCAGGGGCTGAAATTTCTAAAAGGGCCTTTTGGTGAAAATATCCAAAATAGCAGACCTCCAAGCTGACCTTGGCTATTTTCGGTGCTTGATACCACACTGAACTAAGCATAATCAAGTCAATACTGGAGATGTGGCGTAACGGCATGGATTTTTACACAGAGAGGGCAATTCTTTCAACATAAGATAGCTGCATTCAAGTTCAGGAGAGTTTGGACAAGGCGATTCTCTTGAATGCTGCCTTCAGGTATGGCAGGGAAAGAGGGGCATTTGCGTTTCTTTCACCATAGTAAAAACTGCATTCATGGTCTGGAGAGGGCTCTTTTTACAGACGGATAAAAGGGCAGGGGCTCAAGCCCCCTTTGATGTCTGTGTGTGCACGTGCCTGAGTCCGAGTACCTTTGGCTCACTGCAGCCCATGAGCTTCAGCCACTGAACCAAAATGAAAGAATCAGAATCATCTTTATGTAGAGAAACTGAGGATATGTAAAGGTAAGAGGAGAGACTTAAAGGAATAGTTCACCACCAAAATGTATTTTTTTCCTATCGATTACTCACCCATGGAGACTTGATTTTTATATAGATTATATTCTCTCTCTCTCTCTCTCTCTCTCTATATATATATATATATATATATATATATATATATGGTCGCATTCCTAAGACACAAATGCATTTGCATCTCCATCCGGAATCAACGGGGGTACATTTATTATAATAAAATTATTGTCTTAGGGACGCAACAAAAACAAAAGAAATGTGATTGAACTCAAGTGTCCATGGGGTGAGTAATCGATAGAAAAAATGATTTGAATTCCTTCAAGAATAAGATAAACATGAAGGGCTCTATTATGATCCAGGTCTTATGCCTTAACTTCTTTGCCTTTTTTTTTTTACTATATAGACATATATTTTTTAATATTTCAAATAGCTGATCTGCAAGCTCACAACGTGCAGATGTAGATCAGCATTTGAAGTATTTAAAAATGTTTTTCAAAATATATATAAAAAAGGCAAAGAAGTTAAGGCATAAGGCATAAGACCTGGATCATAATAGAGCCTGAAATGTCTAGACATGGAGACCAGCACTAGACATACTGTAGGCACATGGT
This sequence comes from Nannobrachium achirus, assembly GCF_963921795.1. Lineage (NCBI taxonomy): Eukaryota > Metazoa > Chordata > Actinopteri > Myctophiformes > Myctophidae > Nannobrachium > Nannobrachium achirus. Next base: position 56,345,194 of record NC_137814.1, on the reverse strand, counting down.
GTGACTGAGTTGAAATATAGACCTCTAGACCAACTGCACATATAAACAGGGCTGCTACCTTTAAACACATTTTAAATCAGAGTTTTCTTTTGTACTACTACTTAAAATCCAGGAAAATGCAGCTTTTTGTCTCAAAGTGACTGCAAAAGATTGATGCTATTTGTTCCAAAAAGCTTTATACCCTGTATGTAAACATGTATATAATGACAAAATGTGACATACAGTAGCTCTGACAATGCTGTACCCCCTCCAACTGGATGTTCCCCCCCTTTCAACAGTTTTTAAAATATTTTGACACTTGCTTTGGCAATGCAAACGTATGTTTTCTCATGCCAATAAAGCTCATTTGAATTTAATTGAATTGAGTTGAAATACACATACAGTATATAACATAGATATAATACAAGTATAACAATCCAAGAGGAGAATGGTACACATTAATCAGTTCTGCGTGTATTAATTTGTTGTGTCTTTCCAGTCAGTTGAAGGAGACTGTGATGTGATTCTGAAAAACACGGCTGGCGTAATGTCTGTACAGGCATTCAAGTGCAAAACAGAAGGTATTTACACACACACACACACACACACACACACACACACACACACACACACACACACACACACACACACACACACACACACTGTATATTTCTCAATTTCTACTTTAGGCCTACTTATTTTGACTTTTGTCCTTCACATACTGTACATAGTAAAACACACACATGCACAACCCCGCGTGCACTCACGTGCGCTTATGCCTCCCCTGCCCTGGTGACATGCAGAGTCTACAGAGGATCTTTGCCTGGGCTGCGCTGCGCTGCTTCCCTTGAATGACACCGTCGGCCTGGACTTTGTCGGAGCCTCTCTGGTCACCTTAAACAACAACACAGTCGGCGCGACGTTTGCTGTGGCGGAGGTTGGGAGGATGTCGTCACAGGTAGGCCTAAGCCTGTCCATAAACAGACCTATTTGGATGATAGAATATAAAATAAAAAGGTTATTTGAAATTGTATTCTTCTTCTAATGTCCTTACTTCAATAGGAATGGATCTGTTGGTATTACAAAGGTGTTTCAACTCTATGTTACAGGTAGTGAGTGGTGGACCCATGTATGCAGCAGAGTTTCTCATTGTAGAGGCCAACTGCACTGGTGATGACTGTGTCCCCAGCCATGATGCAATGGCAGTAAGTACACATGGTTTATGTATCTTGAATAAAAAAAGTTCTTGAAGAGGATGAAATGTTTTTGCTAAAGAATAACAGAGGAAAACATTCAGATATAATTTGCTGAAATCCTTTAGGTTTGAATATTGTACAAATTGACAGCCCTACAGAACCAGCTCACAAAATACCAATGGTTTTCATCAATATAGTGATAAAAGATGTAAGTGATCAAAGGTAAAGAGGATGACTTTTCCTTCCTTTCTCCATCAGCAACGTGGCTTTTGTAGCGCAAAAGGTCTGAACGCTGGACACGCAGTGAACTGCAAGATGTTCCCCACTCTGGTAAGATTAGCCTGACACTACCTGATACAATGACAATAGCCTATCTGCAAGACACGTTGCAATGTCAGTGGTTCTAAAAATTGGGTCCGGGGCCCCCCAGGGCATCTTGGAGGAGTTCCAGGGGGTCCACAGCAGAATTAGAAATTCATTTAATTACTCGAACCCTGGTTTATACTTAGAATATTAACACATTTGGGTGTCCTTGACATGAAAATGTTTTTAGAACCACTAGCGATGCAACAATAAATTAAGCATAGGCCTAGGCTATTTTTGAGAATCTTCACCCATTGCCTAATGACATGCCAAAAATAGGAAATGCTGGGGAAAAGAATTGTCCTTTCCCCATTTTCAGTTTGAAAGAACAGTCAGCAACTCTTTTGCAATGTAATTTGAATGTAAAAACAGAGTGATTTGCTAATGAACGACTTTCATTACAGTGACCACCAAACATTTATGGGCTAACACCTGTCGGTTGGCCCCTGACTCCCTGTCCATTGGCTACATCCAGTAATTCAATCAAAGCGCACACCCATCACCAAACCTAGTGACACATTAATAGAAACTAGCACAAAATATGATCAACATCTACAATATCATGAGCTCAAATATATGAGAAGGTAGGCCTAAGTATATTGCATACATGAATATAGACTAGCGACAATAGCATTATTTACAAAAGCATCAGACCATATATAAATCATATTATTGTATACCAGAGTGTCTCAGAGCCTCTGCCTGAAACCCTAAAGCTTAATTTCCCCCCCGGCCAAGGGGGATTCCTAGCCTGGGATCACAACACGTCATGTTGTAGTCCTCAAAGGACTACAATTTGCCGGAACTATCAAACCGGATTCAGTTTTAACCCAAAATGATTCCCCAAAGACATACTTTTAGGGCCTACCTAATAAACTCCTTGATGTGGAGCAGTTTTGCTTTTGAAAGATTCGTTTGGTATATGCATCTTTTAGTCCAACTCGTAGCAACTGGCAAGACAACGCAAGGCTACTCGGGCATTTTAAAAGGGATTGGGGAAACAAACGGGGGGAACCAAATCAAAGCGACGCCGCTTCTTCTAGTGGTTTCCGCACTTTAGGCGGAAACCAAACAGCCTGTAGTGAACGAACACCAGGCTTTCCCCCAGAAAGCCTGGTAGGCGAGGTTAGGGGATTCCCATTTAAGCGAGTGGATAAGATGTCTGGCTTTAGTGTGCCACTGTCCCGCAGTAGACCTGGATTTGAATCCCAGGTGTTGCATTTACAATCCGGGAATATGACGATAAGCTCACAACACGTCACGGATGAGACGCGTTGTGAGTTTATAGATCTGATATTTTTGACACAGATGTATGCTCAATTTATACTTTGGTCTCTTTTCACAATTGCTTCCTCGCTCTGCAGATTCCCGTCATGGACGCCAACAACACCGTTGCCCACGTCCCTCCGGCGGCCCCGGCCTTCCCCGCCCACACGGCCACCCTGACGGCCAAGCACGGCCTGCGGCACCACAAGCTCACCGCCCTGCACAACCCGGCCCAGACCCTCCTCCTGTCCGTGTCCGGGGAGTCACCCGAGTCCCTTGAGGTGGTGCCCGTGGCCCCAGCCGTGAATGTGGTCCCGGCGGTGCCCCTGGCCCCAGCGGTGCCTGTGGCCCCGGCTGCCGACCCCGCTGCAGCCGCGGTCGACCTCGCTCCGGCTGCGGTCGACCTTGCTCCGGCTGCGGCGGACCCCGGGGCCGCAGCGGAGCCTGCTCCTGCAGATGACTCGACAGCCAGTGCCTCTATCAGCAAAAGCCTCGAGGCCCCTGCCGTGATGGTGAAGAGAGAGGCACACGATGATGAAGAGCTAGCCGACGCGGCTTTGGACGTCCCTGCTGCTATGCCGGCGGTACCCATTAATCTAGTGCCACTGTGCCCCGGGAGGATTAGATACTTCGATTAGAACCAGAGTTCAGGCCCTTCAAGAGGCAACACAACTACAGACTGTGTTAAGTGTGTTTGCAGGAGTGTAATCCCTGCTATAGATAAATAGGTGCCTGCCTGACTGCTAGGCACAGGTGTGCCATTCTCTTCCGTTGGTGCTATACAATAAAATCAGCAAATAATGCACAGCAATGTTGTGTATTGCTTCAAAACGGTTTGAAATGTATGACTAATAAAGATAGTACAAACCACACTGCTGTTCATGCATGCTCATGAGTCCACCACTTATAAGCCCTATATACTTCTATTAACGAAAATAGCCAAGTTTGTACATCTGCCATTTTTTTTTAGAAACTTCTGAAAATGCTTGATAATGTAAACCTGTCTTCAACCATCATGGCATTCCCAAAACAGACACGCCAGGTTGAAAGTGATTAAAGCCAAATGTACAGTATTAGGGTATAGGCCTTGGTGTGGTATTAAGGTGCATTGTAAAACAAAATGTGACCACTTCACCGAGTTTCAACCCATCTTCATAAAATTGTTCCTCACTAATGCTTTATTTTAATTAAAAAAAAAAAAAATCTACCAAACCCAATGAAGCCTTGAATTTGTGGCAATTTCTTTTTTTTCTTTTTTTTGCATTCCTAAGCCAATAATTTGATGCGAGCCTCCTATCGACCGATGACCCGGTCAAATAATTTGCTCAGGATTGCGACAAAAACTAAAACAAATCTCCAAGAATTCAAAGCTCCATGGTAATTTTTTTCTGGTTGCACCACTCCTTTAACAAAAAAAGAAAGTGATTCATTGGATTCTTTGGGCCGATTCATACTCCGGGGAGTCAACATCTCGGTGGCACCGAACAGCCAAATTATTGATGGTAACCGCCCTCCCCAAACCCTCTGAATTATGTCATATTGTAGTTTGGACAGAGCCGAACCTAAATAAATTGGTCCCTAAAAGTGGAGTGTGAATCGGCCCTTAGGCTTCATAAAAATAACCGTTTTCTTTTTTCACCCCGTTCAGGTTAATGTATTTTTTACAGGTTACATGAGGCCTCATGTCTTTGCAAAGCATAGCTTCTGTGTACCAGTGTTGAATCATTCATGCCATCTTTTAAGGTCAATTGCAAAACACATGCAGGGGCATTTGCCAAAGATTGGACTAGGCCATCCTTGTGGACAGTTCCAAAAACATCAAGTTCATTCGGTTCGTTCAGTTCATGCAGGGTCAATGCAAGGTACTGGGCAGAATAATTGTTTGCCTATGAACCTTCAAGCATGTTTGTAGCTAAAATGGCATTTTTACTGAGATCCCAAATCATTTACACAGCATGAAGATGACTGTGGATTCAGTTTTAAATCCAGATTGGAATTAATTTTAAGTTTCCAAATATACAGCAGCCTTTTCCCCCTCAGCTGAAGTAATTTAATGCAATAGCATTGCATTTCTAGGTATAATGAAACCTTTTGAAACTCAAAAAGACTGACAGTTTCTGATTTGGGTAAATAGCACCATGAGCCAACTTATTTACATTAAGAGGCCAATGTTCATGGACCACTAGCTCTGAAGTTCATGTATCCAGGGTAAACACTTAAGGACAGTGTACTGTACCTTTGTTACAATTCTCTCCGGGAAAAAATAAATACAAGTGCAAGACTAGGTAAATAAAATAAGACATTGGTACTGGCTCCTCAACTAGCCAATCATGATGCATTGCATGAAAAGACTGAAGCAAAGGGACTCAAGTTCACATACAGTAAAATGTTTGCGTTTACACACTGGAGATGATTAAGTTTAAGTATGGATTTGGTTCGGTCAAATCAGCTCAGTGGCCATGTGGTTAGAGTGACTGAGACTGGGAGGTTGGGTTCGATTCCCAGCGGTGTCATACCAAATACTGTAAATACTGTAATGGGACCCATGCAGTGCCTCCCTGCTTGGCACTCAGCATCAAGAGTTGGACTGGACTAAGTCACTTGCGACATACTAGCGCCATGTCCAGGGGGTTGTACTTGTACATCAAGCTGCCTCACGCTACAGAAACAGGAGATAAGCTCCTGCTCTATGGGCCTCATGGCTCGGCAAGGCTTACTTGGTGTGGTCCGGGTAAGGATCTAGGTCTAGGAGGGTAGTTGTAACATTGCATGACCTCAAACCTCCAGATTCAAAGCTTGTAGAGTTAGAATAGGGGTTCATGAACCATGATCAAAACATTAGCTTTGAAGAAATTTGGTCACACCACATCAAAGAGGACGTCTGAGAGGACGTTTGTGTTCAAACTATTTTTTTGCTCCAAACCCCACCCGGTCCACCATAAACAATCAAATGTTAAACGGCATTAATGCACCCAACGAAAGAAAACACAATACAGGTTGTTCATTTACTACGATTTATTCCCCATAAAAAGATAGCGACCGCCTCTCCTTTGGATGAACGCCTCAATGTCTGCTTTCTTTCTGACCTGCAAAAGACAAGAAATGGGCTTATATTACACCTTAACCTGTTACTCAGAAGGTTTTGTTCACAACAGAAATTCAAAACATACCCTTTGGTGGTGAGCTTCAGAGTCTTGTGTTTGAGATGGCTGACCAGAGTCCTGTGCTGGAGCACTTGGGCTCCAGCCCGATTGTGTACTGGGCTTCTGGTCATCCTTAGATGACTCTGGCAGTTCAGGTTTTAAAGATCTATGGGAGGGACTGAAAGATGATTTTTGGGGCAATGCGGGTGAATTAGGGGACGTCGTCGGGTGATTACCACCTGGTGGGCCATGGTCAAGCAATACATAGTCATTTGGCTGAGAATTTGAATCCACTGTATGTTCATGTTTTGAAGATTTTCTATATCTTTTCATAGGTTTTTGAGTTTCTGAAGAGTCACTATTTTCGCTGGTTGGCAACCCACTATCTGAGGGCTGCAGATTCTCCCACCATCGTGCAGGATGAGGCCCATATAACCACTGCGGATATTGGGAACCACCAGGCCAAACATAAGGTTGACCTGGCGGTTCAGGCTCCGACGTAAGCTTGACGGGATAACTGGCAGGTAGCGCAACAGGGTTTCTTTCTGGTTGGTCAGAAGGCTGGGTTTCTGCAATCTGACTCAAGTAGGCTTCAAAAAGATCTTTCGAATTTTTCAATGCAGATTTGACACCCGTGTCTGTTGAGGTGTTTGTCCTGGTGTCTGAGGGAACAAAATGGTGGTAATGTTGATGGTAAGAGATTGAGGGACAGCAATAAGAGAATCCAGATCTACAATTCTCAGGGCAAAGAACAGGAGAATTGTAAGCAACCCCAGATTGAGGAAATGGTGGAGCGGGATCTGCAACTGGAGGCTGGGTTGGATCTGCAACTGGAGGCTGGGTTTCTGCTGATGGCAGGTTGGGGGAGGAATCAGTCCCTGGCAAAGGTGGGTACGGTTGCCCACCGGGAGCATTTGGGTCAAGGATAGGATACCATGAACCTGGATACTTCGGTGGCTCAGGATAGAAGTACTCGGGATCAACGGGTCCGTCAACTTGGCTATCAGGCGTCGGATCCACTGGAGGTTCTGCAGGTTTCCAATAAGGACACTGGTAGGAAGGAGGCTGCTCTTGGTCTTTATCGCCTGGGGTATCTTCTGGTGGCGCTGGCGGGGGAGCAAAGTCTTCGTATAATGGTCCGGGTTGTGTATCTCCATCTGGAGATGTGTTTTCTGGAATCGGAATCGGATCGGAAAGATCGGACCGATCGCTAGGGTCTTCAGTCTCGGATCCCTCTGGTTGGACGAATGGTCCTTGCCATCCGTGTTCGGAACCTGGACCAGCACCTGGCCAAAAATCGAAAAAGTGATTAAATGGTTCATGGACTTGGCCACCAGGAATGGTTACTGGAGGCTGCGGATGTTGTGCCGGTTTCTCAGGACCTATAGGCTCAGATGGAGGATATACAGGTAATGGATATGGGTATGGATATGGGAACGGTCCTTGCCCTTGTCCAGGGGGATAGGGTGCAGTTTCATAAGTTGGTTGTTGAGGATCAAATGGATACGGGTAGATTGGCTGTGGCTGCTGCTCAGGGACCAGAGGTGGATGGGTATCTGGAGCAGGTGTAGCAGGTTTCTCATCAGGAGGAAGAGGAAGACTGTCAGGCTCGTATGGATACGGGTAGTAAGGATGTTGTGGGTTGCCGTCTTCTGGCCCCCAAGTTTGAGGGGGATGGTCAGGCACCCCGGGCCCAGGGTACTGTGGGTAAACTGGCTCCTGGCCACCGGGTATCGGGGTCTTGGGATCCTGGGGAGGAGCGGGAGTGGGAGGATCTGGATGTTGGCTCCATGGGTAAGAGGGGGAACCTCCCTCGTTAGGATCTTGCTGGTTTGGACTCTCCGCTGGACTCTGTGTGGGTTTTGACGGCGGTGGACATGAAACAATAATTTGTCCATCTCCAGACAGTCCTAGGGTGAACATTCCATCCTGGAAGACAAAGGACAGTCTAAAGGCTTTGCTGTGGTGAATTGTTAACACATTTAGTCCGGGAATACATTATTACTGGGGGGAACTTTTTTTTATTTCCACACAACTCCTCTAAGGTATATTAATGACATATTTCAATATTGAAAATGGGTGGTCTTCCCCTTTAACCATTATTTTATGCTTGAACTATTGAAAAATAGCAGATCTACAAGCTCACAACGCAGCACCGAGTGCCACGCTGCGAGCTTGTAGATCTGCCATTTTTGAAACATCTTGAAAATGTGTGCATTCTATAAATATCTTCGACGTCTTTCTACGGTTAGGTTCTCAAACCTTTTCATGTCAAGGACCTCTAGAATTTTATTTAGACCCCCCCCCCCCCCCCCCCCAATCTCAAAAGATTACGTATCAGGGACCCCCAGAAGCAAAATTTGAGTTACAAATGCTCACTTAAAAAATACACAGTATATTCAAAGATTTACACAAAACCTCTCAAAAGATATACAAGCTTGCTTATATATCTGCTATTTTTCAATATCTAAAGTATAATAATTCCAGGTCTTATGGGTTAAGGAACATTATTAAATTAACACTCAAAAAAAGAGAAAGGTTGCTATACCTTCATTTGTACACAGGGTGCATAGCGAGCAGTGATGACTACTCCCTCAGAATGAGTAACAACACTGAATCCACATGTGGACGAGACGGTCAGCAACGGCTCCCACTGACCATTTACTGTTGGATAACAATGTGTTTACCGTTAGATAGCAATTCGTTCATCTGTATACACACACACACACAGCCACACACACACACACACACACACACAGCTAACATACACACTTGCACTTAGGGCTGTCACGATATGACATATTACATGACGATTAATTGTCACTCAAATAATTGGCGATTAACGATTTAATTGTGTTTTTGTCATTGACAATTTCATTTCTGTTTGGCTTTTAGGCTTTGAAGTTGCACATGGTAGATATGACACAAAACCTAAATACACAAAGAAATTACTGACATATTTGACAACTTACTACTTAAAAAATAACATTGATAGTGGAAATAGCCGATCTACAAGCTCGTTATAGCTCGGAAATAGCCGATCTACAAGCTCACATCGCGACGCGTTGTGAGCTTGTAGATCTGCTATTTCCACTATATCTGACATTTTTCAACATTCACGATTATGACGATTATGACAAAATAATTGCGATAATGTCAAATAATCACGATTAGACGATTATGTAATAATTGTGACAGCCCTACTTGCACTTACAATTCACTTTGATGTCATTGACAGACACGATCCAATCCGTTGTGACCACCATGCCTTCGGCCCGGCAGGAAACCACGGGAGCGTTGGATGGTCTTGCAGCAGGACATGACATCCTCACCGGTAAGCCACACCATTGCAAAGGAAGAACATAGTTGTCCTCCTAAATAACAGAAACATCTTTTATGAGCAGGATGATATGGCACCAAGAACTTAAAAGGACAACTTTGTTTTTGTTTTTACAACAAGGGTTCATATTTTAGATTGTAATAAGAGAGAAGTAGTGTTAAAATGTTTTAATTTACTGCTTTCTATCGTTTTAGATTTCAGTGGATGGCGGCATGTGTACAAGTGGTTAAATATGTATTTTTAGACAAAATATGCGGGCGATTTCTTTATTACCATTTACAGCAACCTTGATGATAGAGAGGGCCACTATATTTCCACACTCACTCCAGAGGGCCACATCCCTTGGCATATTGTTACTGTCGAGCAAAAACCTCTCATCTCCAGTAAGAGTAGCAAAAATAGCAGATCTACAAGCTCAAAACGTGTCGCAAATGCGACACGTTTTGAGATTGTAGATCGGCTATTTTTGCTACTTTTGAATTGGAATCCTCAGTTATCTTTTGTTATTTTTTAATTGGAATCCTGAAATGTGCCATTTTGATTTAATTTCTGATGCATTTAGTTAGTACTTATGTTAACTTTATGAACTTAAATAAAAAATACATTGGACATAAAGACATTTTAATACTACTAGTCTTTCAACTACTAATATAATATATTTACAGTAACACTACTAGCCCCCATAAGTCACATCTGCCCATGAAAGATTGCGGTGCATCTTGGGAATGAGATTATTGCGTCTAAAAATACATATTTAGCCACTTGTACGCATGCCCCCACCCACTGCAATCAAAATCTTTTAAATGGCTAAAACGATAGAAAGCAGTAAATGAAAACATTTTAACACTCATCTTTACTTTTCTCTAATTACAATCTAAAATATGAACCCTTGTTGTAAAAAAAACAAAGTTGTCCTTTCACAGTTTGCAAGCTTTGCTTGTATAGGATAAAGAAACCATTATTGATCCCAGAAGGGAAATTCAGGTTGTCATAGCAGCAACGTTGAAACACACTCAAGGCCAATAACAATAATAAACATATTTTAAAATAATGATACTAGCACTACTTATGATTGGCTCAGCAGCCAATAAACAGGTTTCCAACGGTATAACATATTGGCAAGAAGCATAATTAGAACAGAGAAATAATCTAGCAAACTGTATTGTGTGTGTGTGCATGCACAGTCTATCGGCAGTAATAAAAGTAACTCACCTCCTGAGTGACAAAACAGCCATCATATGGTGCGACTAAGATCAGATGCCTTCTTGCTGATGTCAAAGAATATCCACAGCTTGTTGGTAACTGGGATAAAGCCAGAGGTTCCAGGAGACGTCCTGTGGGGTGAACATTGACCAAGTTTAACAGTACTGTCAAAATGGTCTCATAGTGACATTGATTTGTATCCTTTAGGGCAGTCGTTCTCAACCTTTTCAGGTCACAACCCCCAAAATAATCATATTTTAACCCCCCACCCTGACGAGCACTAAGAGTTGAGGAATTACATTTTGTATAACACGGTTCCATTGTGAAAATAGCAGATCTACATGCTCACAACGCCTCACGAGGCGTTGTGAGCATGTAGATCGGCTATTTTCACAATTTCTGCCTCTAATACTTGACAATTTGGCCAATGTTTAATTTGTCATTTTAGAGGTATTAAAAAGACCTTAAATTGTCCTTTAACTTGATGTGCAACATTTTTTTTTCTCACTCAACAGTAAACAAATCAACAAAGTGTATAGAGTGTATCTGCACATTTCTAGTCATCTGGGGACCCCTCTAAATCATTTGGGGACCCTCCGGTTGAGAACCACGGCTTTAGGATATTTAGGATAACAGGTCAGGTGGACACTAGGAGATCTGGGCACAGACGTAAAATTGGCCATTTTGTCCAAGATGTTAAAAAAAGATATATAGATTTGAAAAATGGTCATGAGTAAAATAAAGTATACATGATCATTACATGCTCCAACATTCAACAATTAAGGTATACATGTCTACAGTTGCTAACCTGTATATCTGTCATTTTGGGGCATAAACAAGAAGTTGAAGGATAAAATTAAGTCTGACAATGATTGTACCATGCATGTTCACACCATGTATACGTTACTTGCTTTTACTTAGACCATTGAAACATGTTTTTTCAAATAGTTTATGGACAATAGGCAATTTTATGTCGAGGTGCCCAGATGTCCCTAGTGCCCAAATAGTTTATGGACAATAGGCAATTTTATGTCGAGGTGCCCAGATGTCCCTAGTGCCCAATGCCCAGTATCAGATTGTTTAGGCCAAGGGTCTTCAACAGGGGGTCCGTGACCCCTAGGGGGTCCTCAGAGTTACTACAAGGGGTCCTCCAAATCTTTGTGTGATAGAAACTCCTTTTTTATATTAACCACTTAAACTCTAGTGTCCATATCCTACAAGCTCACTTTTGTGAGCTTGTAGATCTGCTATTTTCGGCAAAGAGGTTTGGTGCAGAGGGGAAAAAAGAGCAGACCAAGTACAGAGTGAAACGTCAAGTTTATTAAGTATTGACGGTTCAGTGGGTTAAATATCTGAAAACTCAAATTGACATGAATCCAAAATGCACTGATGATTGTGCTGTCAAACAATTAAACTTATGGAATCTATGAAAAGGTAGTGGGGGTCCCCGTTTCATCTCTCTCAACTAAGGGGTCCTTGGACTAAAAAAAACATTGAAGACCCCTGGTTTAGGCCCATATGAAGCATGAAACACATTCATCAACAGTAGAGTGGCTACCTATTACCTCTGTCAATATACAGGTTTCCCGGGGTAGAACCAGCCTCGTGGACCATCAGCTTCATGGACTCTGGGGTGCAGGTCACTTTTGGTTCCGTTTGCAGCAGCTGCTGTACGGCTGCGCTGTCAGGGCTTGTTCTGTACACCTGTCCTTTAATGTGTACAGGCTCCTCCAAATCTTCTAAACAAATGTAATAATACAACTTTATTTATATAGCACCTTTTAAAACATTACAAAGTGCTTAAAGGGCCACTTCACCTCTGGGACAACCCGATCTTGTACTAGTGATGCAAAATGCATCACTAGTACATGCTGAAATACCAAAATATCTCAAAACACAGATTGAACACAAAAAATAACTCAGGATGGTGTTGATCGTGTCCCAAACAACAATAAAATAAGATCGGGTTGTCCCAGAGGTGAAGTGGGCCTTAACAACATCAAAATAACATCAACAGTGAATCCTAACAATTTCAGCAACAATAAAATGAAAATAAATATAAAAACAACATACAGCAATGGCATCAGTGAGAATAGATGAACTTTGCAGTTAGGAGGTTAAAAAGGCCTTTCTATAAAAATGGGTCTCAGGTTGAGATCTAAAAACAGCTAGCAAATCTGAGGTCCTTAAATTCATTTCTTAGTGCGTCAAAATGATGCATTCCTCAGTGGTGCTCCCACTGTTCCTGTATCAATACCGCAATGTAAAAATACTCAGTTATACTAAAGTAAAAGTCAGGCATTCCATATTTAAGTGAGTACTTTTACTTTTGGTACTTTTAAGTAGCCTATATTATCATGTCAATACTTTTGTACTTTTCACATGCATAACATAAAATGTATAGGAATATTTTTGAAAATAGCAGATCTACAAGCTCAATGCAATGTGAGCTTGTAGATGGGTCAGATGTGTATATAGGTCTGAAGTGGCTAAATGTGTGTTTATCATTTATGCATGTTAATTTATGTTTATAAAAAATAGATATTAAAATCTAGAACAAACTAAAGTTTTCAAATAATTATAGTGGAGTAAAAAGTACAAAGATGTTGTGGAGTAGAAGTAAAATAATCCAGTAAAGTAAAAAAATATATATACCAAAATTGTACTTCAAGTGCAGTACATGAGTGTAAATATTGTCCACTTGACTTTCCACCACTGACATTTTCTTCAATCAAAATGTACTCCCATGTAAGGGAGCAGTTAATTGAGAGCCAACACAAAAAAAATATAAATTACTTTTAGCAGTGGTGTAAAATAACTAGGCCCAAGTACATTTACTTAAGTACAATTGAGGTATTTGTACTTTACTTGAGTATTTCCAATTTGTTGTTGGCCTACTTTTACTTCTATTGTACTTTTACTCCACAACATTTATTTGAACAAATTAGTTACTTTTTAGACTTTGACTACTACAAAACATTCATTACCCTCTTCAGCCATATATACATTTTTTCGGCCATTTAAAAATATCCGATCTACAAGCTCACAATGCTGTGAGCGTGTAGATCTGTCATTTTCGAAACTCAAGTAAATTTTGAAATCCATGACATTTACTTTTTAACTGAGTAATACTTTGCAGTATTGATACTTTGATAGTGCTAAGTAAAGTATATGAGAGTAGAGGCCTACTTTTCCCCACCACTGTATACATTTCCTTACCCGGGTCTGATTGATAATCTGATTCTGAATCAACTTCCAACGGATTGTTTGCAGGAGAGACTTCTTTGAGCAGGTCAGCACCTTCCAGAGGACCGCGGCCAATGATGAGCCTGCCATCATGTAGGCCTGCAGATGAACTGTCTCCTTTACTGGGACTCTGCTGGGAAAGCATTCCGTGTCTTTTTAGCTTGACAGATGACTTGGACGTTTGATTCCTCGCCCGTTCTGTGCAGTGACAAAACAATGAACTAACGGCCACAAAGAATACGAAGCATAGAAAGCTCTGACACCACCCGTTGGCTCTGCTCCTCCGCGCCATTAGAATGAAGGTATAGTGTTGTACACGCACGCCAGACCACCACGGTAGGAAGTGTGCCGCAAAAAGCTGAGCTCTGCCCTACCATAAACACTATAAAAGGTCGTTCGCCTTCAAGCTGTGCATGATTAACGGCTAATTAAAGCCCACAGGTCGGTGTGGGCGGTAGGCTAATCATGGGCGGGCGCTCAATTTGTTTCTAGCAGAATCTAGGCTCGGAATCGGATTAATGCATTCACACACTTAACACATTTTTAACTGTTGTTATTCCATTGTATTACATTGGAAAGCCCTCTGTAACTTTGTTTTGAAAAGTGCTTTAAAAATAAAGTTTATTATTAACACAACACACACAATACAATTGAAAGCATTAATTAAGTCATTGCATTTAATCCTATCACGAATGACAAGTGATATGTCTTTAAAGTCAAGCGTGATTAATAGCCTACAAATCCCTAAATGTAAGTTATGATAGCCAAGCCTAGAGAGGATAATACATTCATAATATAATAATAATAGCCTACTAACTAATTAGCCTACAAAACATAATGCTGTCTGTTTTGGGTAATTTGCCTAATAACAGGCATAATAATAATACATAAATAATTATATATATATATATATATATTTATATATGTAATGGAGGTGATCCGAACCTCCCCACCCGGCTTCGAACCCGGGTCTCCCGCGAGAAAGTACAATATCTTAACCATTACTCCAAAGGGTTATCCCTATGGAACGAGAGCAGATACTAGACTTTTGAGGCTTCAGGCTGGGGCTGCGACTCTCTCCGCCACACTCACCCCCCTTTGACCTCCTCCTACGGGGAAGCCCGGATCCGGGTCACGGCACCAATCCACCCGGCTTCGAACCCGCGTGAAAGTCCAATATCTTAACCATTACTCCAAAGGGATATCCCTATGGAAGTTTGGAACGAGGGCAGATACTAGACTTTTGAGGCTTCAGGCTGGGGCTGCGACCAGGGCAGGAATTTCATGGAGGCCATGGCCGCTGTTGCCCCTCAGTTTGGCCTTGTGCCCCTCAAACCAATGGCATGACCTGAGGCCACAGTGGCCTTAATGCCCCAGCTGACTGTACCACTTTCTCCTCTGTCTCTTTCTTGTCAATATGTAGACAGTAAACAACAGTCTCTCTTTCTTGTCATGTAGACACCAGTGTCTTTTGTTGAGATTCTGAAATCTTAACTCCCCCAAGTCCCCATTTTTAAACCAATCCAGTGAATCCAGTGACTTTGTTCGGAGCAGGGCTGAGCATGGATTCATCAGATTGTAAATACGATAATTGATCTATTTCACTGCAGATTAGGTTATCATCCCTAACCCTTAGATTCAAATACTAAAATCTTGTTTTATTTTATGGCCTTCCTGCCCTGGCATTTGGCCTTTGTGCCCTCAACAAATGGACAACACCACACACACACACACACACACACACACACACACACACACAATTCCCAGATGATTAACTTAATGTGCAACATTGTTTTCTCACTCAACAGTAAACAAATGAACATAAGACCTGAGTGTATAGAAGATATATATACATTTCTAAAGTGACAATTTAAGGACTTTATAATACCTCTACAAATTAAACATTGGCCAAATTGTCGAATATTAGAGGTAGAAATTGTGAAAATAGCAGATCTACAATTTGACATGCTCTCAATGCCTCGCAACAGAACTGTGTTATACAAAATGTAATGCCTCAACTCTAATGCTTGCCAGTTAAAATATAACTATACTGTGAACAATTATTTGAGTAGACCGGCTTCAGTGTATAGCTTTGTTATTTGTGGAGGTCCCACTAAGAGTTGAGGCATTACATTTTGTATAACACGGTTCTATTGTGAAAATAGACGATCTACATGCTCACAACGCCTCGCAACGTGAGCATGTAGATCGGCTATTTTCACAATTTCTGCCTCTAATATTTTACAATTTGACCAATATTTAATTTGTAATTTTAGAGGTATTAAAAAGTCCTCAAATTGTCACTTTAGAAAATGTGCAGATACCATCAATACACTTAAACTTCATGCTGGTATGTGTACTGTTGAGTGAGAAAACAATGTTGCACATTAAGTTAATCATCTGGGGACCCCCCAAAATAATTTGGGGAGCCCCGACCCACAGGTTGAGAACCACTGACATAGACTACTGCACTGCAGTTGTAAGGCATGTGTGTGTGTGTGTGTGTGTGTGTGTGTGTGTGTGTGTGTCAAGAAAGCACCTTTTATATCCCACAGTATTTAGTCTGTATCCTACAGAATTAGGTCTTTATACTACAATTAGGTCTTTATCCAACCTACATCATTTACAAAAAATGTTCTATGTAAAAAAGATATGTCAGCTGTTAGTCATACGTTCGTCTAATGTTAGTCATAGGAGGGGGCTTGTACTATTAGGCTGGGGGGACAAATATTTGTGTGTTGCCATTGTCTCCTGGGCACAGGCCCCATTGGCCCAGGACACAATCCATCCATGGGTATTGCAATACATCCGATGTGAAATAAGTTGCATTGTTGATTAAAAAGGGACTAGATCCACTCTGTATCCACCTGTTTCCGCAAGACTTTACTGTAGCATTATCTGCGGGACACTTCCGGTTAACAGCAGACATACAAGCTCACGTCGCGTCGCAGATGCAACCGTTGTGAGCTTGTAGATCACTCTCGGCTGCGACACCGGAAATGCCGCTCGCCTTCTGCGCAATGCACGATGGGATGTTGGAAAGTTGTGGATAGGCTAACTGTATATTGTGGCTTAAATGAACCTTGAACAGTAAAGATAACCCAAAGCAGAAAACCTTCACATTTTGTAAAATGTGGAAAGAAAAGTGTCTGCTGAACGATCACGCCCATGCATGATATGATCACATGCCTATTAGGGCATTAACGACTTGTGATTTTTGCAAGTCGACTTTATTAAATGACAAATTAAACATTGTCCAAATTGTCAAATATATAGAGGCAGAAATTGTGAAAATAGCCGATCTACATGCTCACGCCTCGTAGATCTGCTATTTTCACAAGAGAACCATGTTATACCAAATGTAATGTAGTACTGTAATATTGGATAATTTCCTTCTTGACAATAAACAATCCTACTGTTCATGGAGCAAAAATAATGATAGAAAAAAATACAAAGGATTATTTTTCCTTCAACTTCGACTTTCTCTGGTGGGAGTCGACTTGTGTAAAAGTCGACTTTTTCGTTAATGCCCTAATGCCTATACACAAGTTTACACAACGTATTAAACATTTATATTTAGAAACACAAGAAAATGTGCATACACAGTACTCATTTAGCAATGAGAAATACAATAAAAAAACATGCTGGATTTACTTCTGGTTGAAATAACTTTTATTTGATCTGTCTGTAAACAAAGGTATTATCAATTATTCATGGCATTTTCCCATTTTTTGGAAAAAGTATGTTTTGTGACCTGAATTCCAAACCAAAAGAAATGACCAAACAGCAAGGACATCCGTTTCGTCTTTTTTGTTTCGTTTTAATTCTGTACATATTCCACATAGCCTAGAGAATATTACTGACGCCAAAATATCCCTTAGGAAAGTGCCATTTGGGTTACTCCTTGCTGGAGCAGCAGTTAAAAATCCAACTCACAGTAGCAACAGATCAGATCTATTTTATGGCACAGGATACACAGTTAATTCTCAGAAAGTTTTCACAAGACAACTTACAAATGTTCTTATTCCAACCAACACCATTCTCCATAAATTTAGTGTACACAGTATGTTTTAATATACTTGTAAGTACCGTGCTATGACAGTTTCTGATACACCTTGGATGACTAAAGCACAAGGCAAGTAATATCCAAGTTGTCAATACCTAACAGCTTGGTTATACAGTCAAATGCATTCATACAGTTGTCAAATCAGGCCATTTCCTCATCTGTTAACAGACAAATTAGCCATTAAACAATGTGGAAAAGAAATGTCTAAAGAAGCAGTTAAATGTTTTACAGTCATTTGAAGCGTGTCTTGATGATTACAGTCAGACAATGAGGCCAACATTAGAACATCCATAACAAGCGGGCTGAAGCAATCCTGAACAATCCCTCTTAACCGACTCTTGGTCCAACAGGGGAATAATATACTTAAACTTAACTAAACATGTAGTGGTATATACTGTAATGCCAATAACTGGCAAAAGTAAAAATCGCAGGAGCCTCCTGACAAAAACTAATTTTGTCATAGGTGGAATGTCCATGGAGACTCCAGGCTGTAGTGATGCATCATGGGAAGAATATCTGTAACCCTCAGCGATGCTGAACTGCCCCTACACTCAAACAACATCCCGACAGCACATCATTAACCTATAAGACCACATTCAAGTACAACAGCAAGGCATGTGATGGAAGATATAGCAATGTAGTGTGCACAACAGAGGTTGCAAAAAATGGTATGTGTAGCACCTCTCCAGATGAAATCTACCATTTCTTGGTGGTGGCTACGCAGAACTATGAAAAAAATAAAATAACGGAACGAATGAAAAGATGTTTTTTTGGCTGGAATATCGATGCTTGAGGTGGGGGAGGACATGGGAGTTCGGTATGCTAAAAAAGATATGCATGCAACTTTTAAAATCCCCAACATGCTGAATGCCAATGATAAGGAAGACAATGTGAACCTGGCATCTCGGTAATACTCAAAAATAAGAGTCACAATGCTAAATTACCTCAACCATCACGTGTACTTCCCCTTTAGACATACGTATGCCAGTTGTTGAGTATTTATACAAGGCGAGCCCAAATGTGTTTACACTTTTTATTACACCTGCAATCTTTTTTTATCTTTTTATTTATTTATTTTTTCGCACATTTTCTAGTTTGGTAAATATACATTTAATCAATGTCAAAGAACATGCCATTACTGAAGTGCCAAAATGTTGAGTTGTGTACAATGTTACGGGATAGGTAAAGAGCTGTAGTGATCAGGGATAATAAAAAAAGAAAAAGGAAAATAAAACAAAAGAAATGGGATTTATATAAAAGTGGACTGCAGGAAAGAAGTAACATTGTTTGCCATCTTGATCCTGGAAGTACTGTCAATAACGATGGAGTGAGTGGGAGTGAGCTGCTAAGTGGATGGATGGGTGGGTGGGTGGAGATTCTGCTCAATATCCAGACTTCCTCAGGTAATCAGCCATGGTATATGCTTTCTTGTTGAGCTGTCCGCCATGGACCCCCTCCTTTCCCATGACAAAAACCAACGCTGGAGCAAAAAAAAAAAAAAAAGACATGAACAGAATTGAAGAGTCTTTTTTTCCTTCCCCCACTACTAACAGGGGAAGGGGGCAAAAGTTGACACAAGATCTTACCACCACTCTTCATCATTGCTATTAAAGTTTCCGAGACATTTTTTTGACTGCTTGCTGGAGAAATCTTAAACAGCAACATTTTCGTTTCTCTTCTTTTTGTCCCTTAAATTTTTAACTACACGAGCTTGGCAAGACTAGAACCCTGAATCCCTCAAGTATTTTGCCATTGAGTATGCCTTCTTATTCAATCCGCCTCCGTGGACCCCTTCTTTGCCCATTACAAGAACCAAAACTGAAAGAGAAGAGATGGAAAAGGGAAAGTTTAGAGGAGTGAAAGGTAAAGAAAAGACATTCAAAAGTGAGAAAGTATTAGTAATGAATAGAGTGCTCAGACAGAGTTCTGATAAATTCTTTTTTTAGAGGCAGCAAGTGTGAGCTGCAGGGTAGACACACGCATGCATAGCTGGAAGGGGAAAACTTAATAGATTACTGCGAGCTCCTAAAAAACTGGTTAACACCCTAAATGAAGTGAAGCTAGTTGCTGGAACTGGTAGAAAAATGTTCATCGTTAGATCTGTCCAGTTAAAGACCCACATGCTGCTTTCAATCTACAATTAAATTAACACCGTAGTCAAAGTGACTAACATTTCAAGGAATTTCAACCCAGTAAGTATAGACTAGGGGTGCAATAGACAAACTAATTTAATGGATGATTCATATTCAATTGGAGGGAAATCTTTTAGATTTCTTCTCTTTTTAAGTGAAAATGGCAGCAAGATGTAAGACAGTTAGGTTACAAACTTCCAAATTGATTTCTTAATGTATTAATTTTGTGTGGATCCCAAGATGACTAGTGACCACTTGTGGAAGCTGATGGCAATCCCAATAAAGATTTACTGAGTTTCTTAACCCTCTTCCCCTAAAAAACTGACTTCATTATTCAATTAATCAAAAAAAGTAATCAATGAAATGATCTCTAAGATAATCAACAGTTGCATCCCTAGTAAAAACACATTAAGAGGATTTACAGAGCACCCAAAGCATGCATTCTTTTTTTTTAAAGGACAGCTGACACAAATATGGTTCTTAACAGCAAAAGGGGGCAGTTAGGAAAAGGAGAAAGGGATCAGTAGACAGCAAACAGCCCAAGACCAGAATTGAGTGCTCAGTAATCAGCCAGTGAGGACCACAAAGGCAGACAGACTGTAGTAGGCAAACCTTGGCTTCTAAATAGGAGCTTTTTTTTATACTCACACAAAGCTGACTTTTAGGAGAGATATACTTGAAGGACAATCTATGAGCGTTTGCCTGAAAGCGTCACATGATGCTGTGTGACTCACTTTTCTGTTTGCAATGCACTTGCAAGTCACAACAGTCATGTGAGTAACAGCCAACTCCTCACGCCCATGTGATTCGCCCCCCCAACACAAAAAAAGGCAAACACGTCATATTATTACTTGGCAAAATCAAATCACGTCATTATCCAATATAGAAAAAAATAAGTTCGCATAGAAAAGCACAACTCATATTTACCTTTGCCAGCTCTTCCTACTGAGATATTGTATGTTGGCTCTCCTCCTGTGCTCTTTGTCCGGATGTCCATCGTCCAGTCACCGTCGTTCTGGAGGCTGTCCCTGATGACCGAGCACTTCTTTAAACCCAGGGTGAGACCGTCGGTGAAGAACGACATCCTGTCCTTTCCAACCAGTATGTCGATTTCTTGAGACTGCAATGAAGAGACAAAATTAGCTTTTGTTCATTTTTTTTGTTAAAAGGAGGAAAGAATGCATCATGTACTCAGCATCTGCAAGCATGTTTCACAAATAAGGCAGGGGGGCAAACTGCCAAGCACATGGGAAGTCTCTCACAGGCGGTTAGGGTACATGGCATGCACCAGTGGATTACATACAAATGTATCATTGTTAGTTCGATAATTAAGCCAACCAACAGTACTGTGTCTGTTTAGTCACAGTCACAGTTAATATGCCTGCGTTGACCGGATGTGGGCAGACGGGTGATTTTTTATGCTACCAGAAAATCACAGGACATTTTTTTAAACGTAACTGTTTACGTGCTAAGGGATTATTGTGCGGACGTTTCAATCAAATTGGTTAGACAGACTGACAGGAACATTTGGCAGCTAGCTTGTTCTTAGCTAGCATTATCCAGCGGAAGTAACGTGACGTCCAGTCCACCAACTAGGCCGGACCAGGTGGGAAAGTCTGGTGATGCGGGGTTAGGCAGGCGAGCATGCAATGCATGCACTGTGCCTTCAAATCCATTCACCTCCTGAATGAATTAAAAATCTCACGCCAATGTCACGCGAAAACACTTCACACAAACAAACAAAAACATAAGCAGTTCATCGGCTTGGTCAGTGCTGTTGAGCAAGAAATCGGCTTGGTCATTATTATTTCAAGTCACTCAAATCAAATGTAACCCAGTTAACAGCTAGCAAGCCAGTAGCTAGTTAAGTCAAAGAGGCTTTAACGTAATTTAATAGTGTAGTCAAATCTCACGAGGGTGTAGCTTGCCCCAACAAGGTGTTGTCGGCCCCTGTAGGCACGTTTTCGGCAAGCGCCTCTGCTGCTGCTGACGCAAACAAGCTGCCAGATAAGAGCAGCTAGCTACTAGCTAGCAAGTTAAGAGCTTGAGCTTATTTATTATAGTCAAATAGCACGAGGAGGGCGTCGCTTGCCAAAGAAATGCACAGATCTACAAGCAGACAAGGCGTGTTGGCTAGTACACACGTTGTTGGTACATCTCTCTCCCTCTTTAGTTGGCAATCGCCGACAAAAAGAAACCACAGCCAGCCAGTGCCGGCCGTGCAGCACGAAAGCATGCATGCTCTTTCAGTGGAAGCCTGACACCGTCTATTAGCTGGACAGACATCAGAACGGCTATAGGATGGGTTATTGTTGCTGCTGGGTTTCTATACATCTACAGACACACACACACACACAATACATAATGTCGTTAAAAATCATTATTAACATGTAGATGAATTTAACGGGTGTTTTAGTTTCGAGTCTGTCCAGGAGTAGCTACACAGGAGAGGGTGTGTTAATCTAATCCAGGGAATGTGTTAGTTTCTGCCTCCCCAGTTCCAGGTGATAGTCTGGTCTGGAGAGGAAGGGAAGGAGGCGAGATGGGCGCGAGCAGCCACCCATGGCTGGCTGTTAACTGTCGTGTTAGCAGTTAGCATGAGCCAGTCTTTTGCGCTTTTCGCGTGACAACAAACAAAAAGGTGTTTTAAAAACGCATTTTTTAAAAATAAAATGAAATAAAAACGCATTTTTTATTCATTTATTGTCACGCTGGACTGGAGAACGGCACGTTGCTAAGCGTATAGATTAGCCCCCACACACAACTCTGTGGCTATAAGCTAACCGATAGCTAGCAGCAAGCAAGCAAAGACCCCGTCTGGATGTGTGAGTGTGTGAGAGACTGTTGAGTGTGGTTTGTTTGGTGACAATGAAAAAGGTTTGTTTTCCGAGTCGTTGGTTTAAACTGGAGTTTATTTCGACTTAAACCTCTTTAAAACCTTGCCTTTTTCTTACCGTTATATTGTTAAAAGTACCGCCGGCGTGCGCCGCCCAGACGTATTTGGCGTCCGTGTAGCCAACAATGGCGGTGTCCTGACAGCTGCCGTCCGCCATCAGATTATCCACGTAGCTTTGCCAAGAAGACATTATTAATGTTGTTGTTGGAGGGGAAAAAACACACACTGGGAGGATAGAACTACTAAAATAAAAAAGGAAAATAAACGACAAACTTTCCTTTGCCACTAAACCTAGGGATAAGAAGATACAGTGCTGCTGTTGGTTGGTTGGTGGAGCTCGCCAAGACTCGCCGGGCAGGGATGGACGGACAAATGTGAAAATGAGCGAGGGAGTGAACCAATATAGCACTGCTTCCCAAACGCTGGCAAGGGGACCCGTCGGTGGGTCGCGGACACATTTTTATGGGTCCCTTTGTAAGTATATTTTTCCCCCCTGCATTGTTTTTAATTATTTCAAAAACATTACAAAAAAAATAACATTCCTCAAGAAGATAAGATTTTCATGAATATTAAACATTTTTTAATGATTTGAGTAATTTCATTAATGAATAAAAGAAAAAACACTCCTAAAAACGTATAGGCCTAAAATAAAAACTTTTTCAACAATTTCATGAAGAAAATAAAAAAATATATTAAAACAAAAATCCATATTGGAAAACAAATGTTTAAGAAGTAGCCTAGTGAAAATAGCTGATCTACAAGCTCAAGCTTTGC